>NC_141605.1:20199929-20499929 GCF_047967505.1 Dipteris shenzhenensis
GTATGCTGTGTGTGTGTGGAGACTGCCTCATTTATTCTGGCATTGCCCGTCTTCTCGGCAATTTCTGGATTCTCTTCGACAAAGGTTACGAGTGAGATTCCTGACTGTTCTCTTTAGGAAATTTTTCTGGCTCTTTGGTTTTCATCCACAGCTACCGGAGTCTCCTCTTTTCTTTGTTTGGGATCGCTATTGGGCAGTTTTGACTTATGGACAGACCGCAATTGTAAAGTTTTTAGTGATCCCAATTTTGCTTTGTTTGCTTTCTTTAAGCGTTCTCTACCGCAATCTTTCTTTGATTGCTTGTAGACTCGCCAGATAGATCAGGATGTATATTTGGCTTATACTAAGATCTTCAGTTGATGTATTTTCTAGTGCCTCTTTTCTGAGGTGACTATTCTTGTAATATAATCAATCAAAGCTTTCACTATAAAAAAAGTGGGTGTGGAGACTATATCTCACATCTTCTGGCATTGTCCTCATTCCAGTGATTTCTTAAACTTCCTAGGGCAGCGTTTTCGAGCTCGTTTTCCTCGCGCTACTTTTGAGAAGTTCTTCTGGCTTTTTGGGATACACCCGCCTCGACAAGAGTTTGATATGGTTTTTCTTTGGGTTCGCTACTGGGCACTATGGACTCTATGGAAGGATCGTAATCATAAAGTCTTTGGTAATCCAGCTTTCTCCAAGTTTTCTTTTTTTCGACACTCTTTGCAGCAATCCTTGTTTGATTGCTTGCAATCGCACTATATTGCCATGATGTGCTACTTGCTTTTACAGATCACCACCCCTACTTTTGGTCACTGGCAGCCCACTCAGTGGGACTTCCTTTTTTGTAGTATTAATGGCAGAATCAAAGGTTGTCCTTTGGTCTCTAAAATATTAATGGATTGGAAGCATATCCTCTCACATTTAGAATGGCATGGTCGTGACTCATCATAGGGAAATTCCTTAAGAGCTAAAAGCATACATTGATCGAGAATTTTTTATCCTCCTCTAGCTTTGTAGGAACCCAGACGTTCATACTTTCTAGTTTCAAAGGGATCTATTCAGTGGACTAATGTTATTCATGATGATGGTATCCGTATATCTTTGCCTTTGGTTGCCAGACACTATGATTTGGGGATGCATTATCGTCCTCTATGGCAAAATATTACTCGAATGCTTCAGCCTTTTCTATCGGTGTCACCACTCGAGCTTGAGGATAGGCTTCAAGATTGGACTCTTCGTTCACTAGGGTCATCAGCCTATCTCTTGAAGCTGTCCCACATTACAGTGCCTTTCTTGTATAAAGTTGTATTGCACCCACCTTGGGTTTCAGATAAGGTAAATCAGCTCTAATAAATGGATCGTGTGGTAGTAGAAGAGACTACGGTAGCTTTGGAATTTCAAAGTTTCTCTTTGACGACAGGTTGTTTAATGTCAAGTCTTGTTGGGCGTTCTTTTCTCTGGGCAACTCTTCGCATGCAGACATATTGAACTCCCATGTGTATCCGTTGACTATTGGTAGTGGGCGCTCTGGGTGTCTCTATGTAAAAGACTATGTCACGATGCAGAGCAGTGTATGACACCTCCGAAGTAGGTGTCATAGGTGGTGAGAGAAGTGTATAATGGGAGAGGAAGGGAGGGATGAAATCTATGACAATCCCCCTATCCCAGGCAGAGAGGGAAGCAGTTGATGTCATGGGTATGGTTATGTCGTTGGCAGTAACTGTAGCTGGGGATGTAGAGGCTACAGAGCTGAAACTGAGGCTAAAGCTGAAGCTGAAGGTGAGGATGTAGCGGGGGCTGAAATTGAAACTGAATCTGAAGTTGGGGCTGAAGTAGGAGTAGAAGCGAGGACTAAGGATGAGGTGGGCCCTGTCTTTTCTTTGCTATCAACCCTAAGTCCGCTTTGGGTGTAGCACGTGTTCACATCCTGGAGTTTCAGTTGTGTTTGCTATTTTTTTTTGTCGTCTTTGTTGGCTTTCTCCGTCTCTTTTTCACCTTTTCCCATTTCTTTGGACTGACTCCTGTACCCTTGGTATAGGCCCTAGTGCAGGAGCAGGGCAGTGGGAGCACGAGGCCCCCCCTCCATAGCGAGAGGCACACCCAGGGCTAGGACTGGAGGTCAATGAAGAGGCGGTGGGGGTTGGGGGGGAGGGGGTAAGCTGTGTGGGTTGGGGGGGTCAGGATAGAGGCTAAGGCGCGGGGGGTGGCCATCCGGCGGAAAGGAGGCAACAAGACGGGTAGCCGAAGGTGCAAAGGCATGAGCGAAAGACGGGGCAGCCTTGGAGACAGCAAGGTGGGGCAAGGCAGAGCAGGAGGGGCTACAAGCGAAGGGAGAAGAGGAGAGAATATGGGGGATAGGGCTGTAGGCGGGCGGGGCAACAAGGTAGTGCCAAGAGAGGGAGGGTGGCAGAGTTGTAGCAAGACCTGTAGGCGGAGGGCTAAGCGGCGCTAGGAGAGAGAGAGAGAGAGAGAGAGAGAGAGAGAGAGAGAGAGATGATATGATTTTATTAAAGTCTTGCTTAAAAGCCTTCAGGATTGATGGGGCTAGACACCACGATCAAATAGATTTTGGCTCTTACATCCAAAAAGTTTGAAAAACAAATTTATACAGAATTTGCTATGCTGTGAGTATACGTCTAGCTAACTGTTGTGTAGGAGAACTTTGCTATAGTGTCCTAAAAGTTCTTTTATGTTGAGAATGGTATAAATTACACCTTTGAGATAAGGCATAGGAACAAACCCTAAACCTAAGGGGTGAACATGTACTCTCTCCCCCTCGATCCTCCAACATGATATGAGAGCCTTAGGTGTTCTATCCTTTGTAGGGAGAGTGTAACTCCTTGCTTCGTCAAGACACGAGTTCTTGCTTCCATTACAAGCCCTCCTTGTTGAGGCATCTACATCTTCATTAAGCTCATCTTGTAGAGCTACTTCTCTTAGATTTGTTTCACAAAGCTTTCGGTTTCATTATTTAAAGCTTCATATATGTTCCTTTGAGTTTTGGTTGTCTTTAGCCTTCTTATTGAGTGTTCTTGAGTATTTTATCAAAAATATATTCTCTATGATCTTCTAAGGTTCTAAGAGATATAGAGAGCATTCTTTATGAGTCCTAGTGAGGGAGAAAGCATTTGAGTATGCTACTCCCTAATACTTTTCACCTCCCAAAGTGAAGGATCAAAGCTTACACAACAGACATGTTAGTTTGACATGTGGCAGATGGTCCAAGTCATCAATCGAATCAATAGTGCCATGCCACTTGCTACATCACAACAATGACATCAGTAGCACCATGTTAGCAAGTAGTCACATTAATAAGCCATGTGATTGCCGTGTCACGTCATCAATGGCATGTGGCATATTGTCATCTCATCGTGTGCCACCTGAGCACACTATGCTACACAGATATACATTTGTATGCATCATATGCACATAGTTCCGCATTACCATGCATGCCACATCATCATTTCGACCACTCCTTGAAAAAGTTTGAAAATTTTTCAAATGGCCATAAGTTTTAATCCATGAGAAACTTTGATGTGCTAATGGCATACCAGATCATGCTCAAAGCAATGATCACCTAAATTTTGATTTTTGACTTACTCATAGTTTAGAATAATATAATCTCATCATTAGACCCACATTGTATCCTTTGTAGCCTCTTCAAAATAGCACATAAAAATGAGCGAAGATAAAATATTTTGTTGATCAATTTGTACTCCAATTGTAGACTAGCACACATTGAACTCACCAATTCCCAATGGAGTCAGCTCCTCAAATGTATCATTTTTTATTACATTCATACATCTAGCATACCACCTTAATACATCTGAAATAGATAGTTCATCACATCAGTGATACAGTTGGCAAAGTTATCTTTTATTGATTTAGGATAGTTGCATACTTTTTACACTACACATGCCATCTTTGTAAAATCATGTTGTTGACTATTTTTTGCATTGGTTCTTGAACACATACATCAGCCTTGTAAAGCCTCTTGGCTATTTTTGATATATTGTTGTAATCAACTTATTTCACATGCTTGATCTTCACCATTTTTGCATGTTCTTTCATCATGCTTCGATCATACATCCGTCGAAAACTCCTCACATCCATGCAGGTTAGATTATGCTTTACAAAATAGTTTGTTTTGAGAGGAAGTATTATAGATTGGGTAGGTTGAGCCCCATAGCAACATCTCAGAGCATAGGCTCCACGTGTTCTCCCCCCCTCACAAAAAGGGTAGCTCCACATGTTCAAGTTCATGAATGCTCAGATTGATCAAGTTGAGCATAAGCCTGACAGCACAGCTCAGAGCATAAGTCTCACAGAGGCAGCTCATACTTTCAGCACATGTTTAGGTTTATGGATGCTCACACATAACATTCCTTATTTCCATAGGTAGTAGCCTTCCATAGTGAAGCATATCAGTGTTCCTAAGCATAGACACTCTCGACGAAAGATGGTAAGCATCTAGCATACAACACCAAATAGTCTCTAGCATGGAGCCATTCACATTGTGATGATATTCAAATCATGATTCCAAATGAAATCTATGAGTGGAAAGAGCAATTACTTTAACGTTTTTTGTCAAAGGGTGTGTACCGGCTTATAACGCCAATTTCAAGCTCATAGGTCTCGAGGAAATGAAAAAAAATTTATCATAACACCTTGCATGCAATTTTGATCACACATGTTTGCATGTAAGCCGTCAGCATGAGGCTCTTCCATCTATGTCAATGTGTGCTGACATATGAAACAAATATAGAGCAAGAGTTTGGCAATGACCATGCTTGTATGGATAAATCTCCAATTTCTAACCATACGCATTTGCAAATAAGCCCTTGGTATGATGCTCTTCCATCCATGTTAGCATAGCCTAAGTTTAGTGATGCATAACCATCACACGATTGTATGGATCAAAAATCCACTTTGCGATCATATTGATTTGCAGATAAGTCATGAGCATGAGAATCTCACATCTCCATCAGCATGTGTGGATGTCTAACAGTGTGTATCTAGCTCCTTGGGTGACTTCATTCCAGTATTCATTATTACTAATGCTTTTTGCATGGAGCAATCATGTCCTTGGATGTTGTTTCCAATAGTTGTGATCAATAGATCTATCCTCAAGGCATTCCGGCATTGGCCCAATTATGCCACAATGCGTCCCACATGGATTGTGGCGGTGGATCATTTCTCAACATGGCGACATTTATTGTCAATTCCGTTTTGCCACATTACATTGATATTATTATTAGTCTTGGCCATACAGAATGTTGCAAAATGATGTTCCAACATATAATCATAGCTGTTGTGCACAACCCATATTTGATGTAGATTTATGGTGTTATCCACGATTACAAGTTTGTCTAGACAACAAATACCATACTTGCTCCTCTTGGCCATAATGTTATGTATCTCTGGGATCCCAATGTCCATGGTGATTAAGCAAATTTTTATTACCACCCATCGTCTGACAGAGATTATTCTATTTCCACGTATCTTATGCAGAGTTGCCAATTCCCATGGCTCGATGAAACTCTTGGTTGTCAACCTTTCATCCTCTTAGCAGCACCAATTAAGTTCACAATTGGGTTTATCTTCTACAGATCAATTTCACAATCTACATTGACCTAAGGCTAGTCGTTGTCGTGACTAATCGACTAATATTTCATCTAGAAGTCCTTATTTTTTTATAAATATTCCCCTTTTCCCTTTAGCATATGTTTTGGATTTTGTTTCCAAAGGTCAAAAATGATCTATGACTTAAGAGTGGGAAATGAATACCAATGTACATGATCTAAGTTGTACTCATTGTTGTAAAGACTTCCGTTGCATAATCAATGTACTCATACATGCAAATACTACTTTGATATTTTTATTTTTATTTTTCAATTTTGGTTGCTATCATATGCTCCAACAAATTCAAACAGATCTCGTGGATGCACCCCTCTACTTATGTAGTGCAATTTATGAGGGCATGTTAAGAATGGTGTAAGCTGCACCATTTAGACAAAACATTGGGATAATAAACCCTAGCCTAACTTTAAGGAGTGAACATGTTTATCGTTAAGTTTCATTGCAATACAACATATTATACAATTAGTCGTCTCTTGTGCGCTCCATTCTATTCACTCCAATCCTCTAATACATTTATGTAGATGCCTAGTTGCTTAGCTGACCGCTCTACCAAGGTTTTGAACTGGTAGCCTTGTTGTTATAGTTTTCCTAATATGCATATATGGCTTCTAAGTCTTATCCATCTACCTTTCACAACTCTAGATATTGAGAAGTGCTCCTTACTCTGTAGATTCAATGCCATTTGAACAGTGATACATCCTCCACTAGGTACTCTTGCATTTCATATTTATCCATTGCATTGATTTCTCATTTTTAGTCCCAGGTTTTGCGAGTATTTCGGTAACATTTTTTTGCATAACTAGATTTATGATATCTCCCATGTCCTTAGGGATATCTACAATGTATGTTCCCCATGATTCCATCCATTTGACCAGTTCTCTGTGCCATCCCATGGCTTTTGTGGCCTACATTGCCTTGCGTGGGATCTTGGTTGCCACCATTTTCTCAAGCCTTTTGAGGTAGACCATATACTGGCAAATCACTTCCCCTTCTAGAGGTATCCATTAGGGGAGAATTAGGGTCTCAAAAGGGCCTCCAATTAGTGTTTCCTAATTTCAAGGGATTAGAGAGTGATTTGAGGTGTACCAATGAGAGTGCTAGAAGGTGTGGGGCAATGATATGCTACGGTCCAGGGTGGGCAAGCCTGCAGAGAGCCCCTATTGGTTGCTATCCTTACACTAGGGACCACCCAAACCATCCCCCCCACTCTTAACCCATGTTTGACCCTCCTCCCAGGTGCCTCCCCCACATGAGCCCAAAACTGCCTTCAATGGGATGGTAGGGCCCTTGTGGCGAATTTTTCTTCTCCCCTCCCTCTTTCTAGGACCTCTGCCCCCCACTGTTCTAGTCCAGCCTGCCAAATCACTCAGATTTGAACCAATCCCACGCATTTTTCCTCTTCCCCCTCTTTCTCTGCTCCCTCCTACTCTGGCCTGCTTGCTGTAGGTCCTCTCTCTCTCTCTCCCCTCTCCTTCTCTTGCCACCTCTATTGGGGTTGCTCTGTCCCTCTTCTTCTCCCTCTCCTATGCCTCTGTTGTTGTTGCTCTGTCCCTCTCCTTCTCCCTCTCTTGTGCCTCTGTTGCTGCTGCTCTGTCCCTCTTCTTCTCCCTCTCCTATGCCTCTGTTGATGCTGCTCTGTGCCTCTCCTTCTCCCTCTTTTGTGCCTCTGTTGGAGCTGCATTGCCTTGTGTAGGAGTCCCATTCTTACTGTTGCAACCTCTGCAAGCATGGTGAGGAGAAAGGCTACAAGAGCACGCAATGCTGTGACCTCTTGTGTCTTCCACAACACCAAAAATGCATTGGATGAGTGGATCCCTTGCACCTACAGCTTAAATGATTGGATAGTGATGAAAGGATCAGCCAAAGGTCCACATAAGCTTCCCAAGAGCAAGAGAGGTGACATCTTGCATGACTGGAAGGGGCGCATCTTGAAGTTCAAGTTTGGGAAGAAAGGATGGCTTGCAAAAGTGCAACATGTTTACATGGGAAAAATATGCGGCTTCCTCCATCATTCAATCAATCTAGGATACCATCACACTGTGAGCCTTTCTATCTATGTACCTTTTTCACCTGTAAGTGTAATGAGTCCAATGGAAATTTTGCGTTTGGTTTCTAAGAGCCCTTATTCATGGTGGCAGATGTTTTCCCTTTGGACCTCGAGGAGTGGGAACCAGTTGAATCATTCATAGGCAAGTTCACTGCGATTCATGAGGATTTAGGTAAGCAAATGCATGTTGGGGAGAAGTTGGCCTCCTTGTGAATGAAGAATGTGTATTGGTATAATGCAACATACATCACTCCGACGACATCATCAAGCTATGGCCATCTGCAAACCATTGCACCACCACAACTTCAAGACATGAATTGCAGCAATGTGGACTCGAGGACATTGCAATCGTACAAGGACAAGATTGCAAAGGATGTGGGCATGGCCATGAAGTTTACATTATGCCTCTGCACATTTTTGCTTCTTTATTTCAGAATATACATTTGCATAGAACAAAAACTATGTGGTCCTACAAGCGTGTAGATGAAAATGCTCTTGAAGATTTACTTGGGATGAATTGGGGAACCAGGTCAGGTGACCAAAAGGGTGATGTGTTTCAATGTCACACATGTAAAGACAATGTGGTTATTAGATACCATTTGTCACGCCAAATGTTGTATTTAGCTTTTCAGTACAGGCGCTGGAAGAAAACAAATGGCCGGTGGCTTTCCCTAGACTCTAATGATGAAGACAATGCGGGGGTAAGTTTGTGTATTGATGTTGAATAGGGAGATTCAAGAATGTGAATGTCACATCACAATGGACTCTAAGGGATGTTCGAGAACACCTATTAGTCATGGAGGACGGCATGTTAGAGTCCTTATACTTTACCTTAAATGGTGGTAAGATTAGCCGCCATGTGGAGAAGTGCATACATAGTGTCAATTTCATTCCTCTTGCAACTTTGAAGATTGCTAACAATATGTTTGATTAGTGCAGCATTTAATTTTTTGTATGTCAAATCCTAGTTATTGCTTCAAAAGATGATGGACAATTAAATTAAAATGTTATTTCTTTTAATGTTTTCTTCTTTTAGTTCATGATGGTAAATGTTTTTCAAAAAATTTGGGGATTTTATGATTAATTTTAATGTTTAGGGTTTTGATATATATTAAGGAGTAAGAGCCCTTTTTACATCATATTTTCACTTCCACATTTAGAGAGCCATAGAAACTCCCATCCTCAAAAGTTACTCCCTCCATCAACTGCTATTTGCCATGGATTCAGCTAGAACTGCGTTCCATGACTTCATCTCACGAACTGCATTTGCAGATCCTGAGGAAGAGCTATTTTTAGTATTTGATAGGACTTTAGATGCCCTAGGCACATATATGCGAGCCAAGGATGACTTCTCAGATCTCATCCTTTACATGCAAGATAATTTCTCAAATTTTGCCTATACACTTGACCATACTTCAAAGAGATGGGTTCCCATAGATTACATAAAGTATATGTTCATAGAGGAACCCAAGTTTGTAAAGCGCTTGGCCCACTTTTGTGACAACCTTACAGATGAAGGGTTTAGGACAGTCGAAGTTCAAGACATCCTAGACGCAGGAATCACAGGAAATACAGGTACCAAATTCCTTTCATGGGAGATGACATTCATCTTCCTTCTCCAAGAAGGAAATTTAGAGGAAGAAGCCTCATCATCTAGCACCCCCTCTATTAGAGCTGTTGATCTGGTCGTCCCTAGACTAGACTCGGACATCTACATGGAAGAGACTCTTGACGATCCAACAGAGGAGATGGAAGCAGCTCAAGCATTGAGCCTACTTCAAGAGCCCCTAGTAGAGCAAGAATCTGCATCGGAGACCGTTGGCCTAGACTCAGAATTATGGTCCTTGTCCCCCCTGATCATTGATGGCGAAGAGTACATATTCCTCCATGACATAGAGATTCTTTTATGACTACGAGAGGATGAGGCACTCGGAGTCCTATTGGGGTTCGATGTTGACACAAGTGTCAAAGATCTTGGGGTTTTAGGTACTGAAGACTAGACAATGGAAGACTTTCTCTTGACGACGTTGGTTTCAATGAGGGATGCAGACATGTCCGTATACGATGCACAACCCTCTCATGCAAAAGCTTCCACCTCAAACACAGGTCAGGAGAAAGCATCCACCTCCCAAATGGAACATCACACAACACTTGGTTCCATCAACATTGCAAATGAGGAAGGGATAGAAGCCGACGACTCTGTAGTGGTAAGTTCGAACAATATTTTTTATTTTGATGTTCTTTCAGTATAATTTGTTTTGTCGGTCTTCTAATGTTTGTTGAATTGTTGCAGGATGCGTTCGAGCTTGATGAATTCTCATCTCGATGGGGTAATGTTTGCAACACATTTAGACGAGATCATTCTTTGGCCCATTACCTTGGCAAAGTTGCACAGCATATCGTGGTCTTCCACGACAAATTTTCTCCTCGAGGTCCTTCGGAGCTGCTGAAGTGCAAGGCATTGTCGCGTGCTATCGGATACTCCAACATTACTCGGAATGCCGACAAAGTCATTTTGGTACACCGCCTGCCTGCTATCAATGCCTTTGGATCGAACGCAGGGCATTGACGGCAACGGCTACGTTTTTGGCAGTAGGAGAGGAGGATGTTAGTGCTATTGCGGCTAGATTTATATCTAGGAATCCACTAGGGGATTCAAAGACCCCTATTCTTGATGTACTCGAACTAGCCAAGAAGAAAGATACCTTGTGAGGCCTTTTGTATATATAAACATATATTTAAATGGATATTTCAATGGATACATGACTACATGTCTTTATTATTTGTTTTAAGTTATCATTGCTCGTCATGAATTCCATTGTATTTTGTTTAAGTCGATGATATTTTTTCTCCATCATTTTAATTGTGTTAATTTAATAAATTTCTAGCCAATTTAGTATCATTTTCACCAGTTTTGGGTATCAAGAGTTCATTTCTGTCAAATCCTGAAGGAATTTCACCGTCGCGCAGAAGGGAAAAGTATCCGGCACGTTGCCAGGACCCCAGGGTTTTGGGCTTTCTGGGGTCCTGGCAACATGCCTGACACTTTTCCCTTCTGCGTGATGATGAAATTCCTTTAGGATTTGACAGGAATTCAAAACTTAACTTAAAATGATCATTTACTGAAATGGAAAATATACAACAATGTGATAGTGTAGAGAATGTCGGTATATTTTATTTAAAAAAATCGACCCTTGGGCCTTAGATACAAGATAGTGCCTTCAAGGGCAGGGGGTGGTCTAAGTCCTAAGAGTGGGCTGCAAGAGAATCTAGGGCTTCAAACTTGGGTCACTCCATAGCCGCTTTGCCAGAGCCATTTCCTTGTCCATGACCGTGACGCCCTTTGCATGGATGGCACACAAGTTGGCGTCCTCGAATAGAGTGGTGGTCACTTGCTTTGCAGCCTCCTGGAGCACCCCCATTGCTCCTGTGCTGAAGTGCACGTCATCCTTGTAGTCCTCTCGCTGACATCTGGAGCTTTGGCCTTCTTTGGGATGGGGCTTCCTCGGAGTCTGCTTTACCCTCCTCATGGGCATAGGGGTCATCTCTGCCATGGGCTATATCTCCGGGAGAGGGAAGATGGTGCTCTTCCTGGCAGTCTATTGACCCTCAGGAAGCCTCTCTATATTCGGGAGGTTATCAAATACATTTTGTTTGATCGGGAGAGGGATCTCATGGGGAGGGGAAGGCCGAGGGGAAGGTTGACGGAAAGGCTGAGGGTCAGGATGAGGTTGAGGGTCAGGATGAGGCTGAGGGTGAGGGGAAGGCCGAGGGTGAGGGGAAGGCTGAGGCTGAGGCTGAGGGGAAGGCTGAGGGGAAGGCTGGGGAGAAGGCTGAGGGGAAGGCTCATGTTCTTGGGTTGGGGAGTGGGCTCACGGGACTTGGGAGGAGAAGAAGGCTCAGGATACTGGGGAGTGGGCTCATGAGACTTGGGGGAGGGATCATGAGAGTCGGGGGAGGCACCATCGGACCCGGATAGGTTCGTGTGTGCGGATGCCATGGAGGTGGTGGAGCTAGAGGAGGAAGGGTGGAGGCGGCGTCCAGTGGGTCTAGCAGTGTTCTTCACTCTTGCCATTGAATAATGAGAGTTAGGGTTTTTTTTAACTTTTTATAAGGGCCCATCATGTTTTGACATCCCTTTTAATTACATTTAGGGTTTCATCGTGCCCCCTGCCCTCGACCCCTCCAACCTCGCCCACACCCGTCGCCCTCCCCCATACCCCCATCCCCCCCTCCCCCCATCCGTGCTACCACTCCACCCCTCCCCTTGCCCCGCCCCATGCCCCTCCCTTCTCTCCCCCCTCCTTCACCATGTCCCCACTTTCCCCAACGTCGTGTGAGTACAAAAATTGTGGTCAAAATAAGCAAGATATTAAAGAGTGAGTACACAAATTGTGGTCAAAATAAGCAATATATTTATTTCATATTTGTATACAATTACACCATAGCTTCTATTGGTGGTTGGACCCATCTGCTCCCTTCTCTCACTCTAGCTTGCAACCAACGTGCAACTCCTTGACTCCCTATGGATGCTTTCCAAGCACTATGCCTTCTATTCTTTGATACAATTTGAACTGCTTTTGCAAGTTCTGATGCCTTTGCCTTTTCAGACTTCAAAGTCCTTCCTAGTAAACATCTAAAAAACCAGTCGAACATCTCATCCAATGCATTGCTGCGAGTGACACCACCACCATGCCTTGAGTTCTTGAAGTAGGCTGCCTTGGCTCTATAGTGCGACTTCTCCATGCCTTGTGTATTCCAAATTGACAAAGGACCCCAATTTTGTACAAACCATGGTCCGTGTGCATAGAGAATATGCTGCAAGCAGGATGAGAATCAAATCAACAACAAAAACTATTTATAAAGCAAGTGCTAAATATTACGATGGTGCCAAGATTACCATGTAATGCGTAATGTGCAACTCCCCCCATGCTTTCACCATTAATTGCATAAACTCTTTCATAGCCATCGTGAACCTTTCCTAATACATCTCATCGATTTGAACCTGGCGAAGCAATTTTATCAACGCATCTACCTTTGTCCATACTTTAACTCTCAAAGTTGCTACTTGAGGATGAGAAGCCTTATTGGTCATGCATTCACGGAATGCTTTCCAGTATTCCCAACCCAAACTACTTTGAGATAATGTATGTTTGTCTTTGTCGAGATTGTGGTTCGATAGGAATCTCCTTGCCTTCCCTCCACCCATGGACACTTTTGCAAGAAGATTCTGTGTTGCCCCAGACATTTTCTTATCCTCCTTAAGTTTGACATGTCCTCCATGGAATCCCATCTCTGACAACAACTTCTCAGCTTCTGCAATGCACCGTGTGAATACTTCTTGTGGAATTAAATTCCAAGAATAAACAAGATGCAAATACAACAACTTATCAAGTATGCGCAGTTCTGCGTGTAAAGTACATATGTGTACTCTCTCAAGTGGGATGGGCAAGATGGGATCCCACTTTGGATCCTTCTTGTCACGATTTGGAGCTTGCGTTTGGTTGCAAGATAGAATGCCATTCTCCCATTTTAAGCCAGCCTTTTGCTTACATTGCGAACACATGTAATAAAGGCATGTGTTCATTGCATTTTCCCCTGTATCACAACCATGCAAGCACTTGAGGGTTTTCAAATCACCAACAAGATGCCATTCAACTTGAAAGGTTCCATGGCCATCGACTATCAATGTTTGCCCTTCCTCTTGTCTTTAGATGGTCGATGGGATTCCTGTTCTATCTAGAACCCACTTCAATGTCTCATGGCACTCTTTTGGAGTCTCAAATGCTGCAAGCCACCATATATCTTTCTCTGATTGCACTGAGAAATCTTGCTCTACTTCTTCATCCCCTTGAACAAAGGCTAAGGCTTTATTCATAATGCAGATGCTGACTCTCTCTAACTTGTGTTCTTTCACCAATTGAGCTTCATCCATTTTGATGACAAATATGAGCTTTCCATTGCAATCTGTATAACAAAGAGAAAAATCGTTAGGATAAACATGATATAGGAAATGAACTAAGTAAAGTGCAATGCTATAATGGATTTCCTCTTACCATCTTCTCTCATGCCATAGAATTTGACCATTGCTTGTTGCAATTTCTTAACATCTAAGTAGACATTGTTGAAAGCATTCATCTCAAAGGTTTGCAAGCCAGATTTCTTTTTACTCTTCCAAGTCATTGTGCCCCTTACACAATGGTATCCTCCAAGCATTTCTCTCGCACATTGGTTTGTTTCTCACCGTGCATGTCTCACAGACCAAGGTGTGGGTAGGGGCATTGTAGACTTGCTTATACTTTCCCAAAATAGCAGACTTGAAAAATTTGAAAACAGATGTGTACGCTTCACGACTTACACTGGCAGTATCACAAGCTACAAGCATCTCCTTTGCATCCACAATATCCTTGAAGTCCTTCATCACCTCCTCAGCAACTTGCACATGTAGGCGCTTGTGTCTTGGGTCCCTTAGTATCCCAATGACATCGCTTGACTTCAATAAACTAGCTAGATCATATGAATAGTCAATATCATCCCCGTCCGTTCTTCCCATCACATCTTCCATGAAGTTCCTAAAGAAGAACACAATAAAAACTTAGTCACAAACAGTGTAGCACAAAAGAGTGTAATCTCATTGGAACATTTGATAACCAACCTTATAGCCCGGACTCTCCTCTTTCTAGCACCATCAGTGGGTGCCAATGCATCCATGTTATGTAAGTACCTTCTTTTCCTCTCCTTCAATCCCAAAGGTGTTTCTTTCATCTTTTGCACTCGTTCTTCTGCCTTCTCTCGTTCCTTCTCTACAGCTCATCGTACTTGATTGTATATAGATCTTTCCAAGGCTTTTTTGGACTTAGCTAGCTTACAGAGTGACTCTTCTAATTTATGTCGCTCCAAGTCTAATGCATTCGCTCCAAGTCCACTACTTTGGCTTTATCATAAAGATCCTAGTTCTCCCTTTGAAGATCCTACATAGAGTTATGCATTACAACAATGGTGCTATTTCCTAAATGTGCTAGCATCTCTGCTTGGGCTCTGCACATCTCACTTGCTTGCATAGCCATTGACTGAGCATTGTTTAACCGATTGCAATAACCAAGAAACCCCGCATGTCCATTTCCAACAAACCAAACTAGCTCATGCATTGTATGGAAAGGAGGGCTCTTTTGGTTGGCAGGATCTAAAGGATATAAGGATCCTTCTACCCAAAGGTCGAGATGCTTCTTTTCTTGCAAATGAAGACTGTGGATTTTAGAAGCTCCCCTCAATCCTAGACTAAGTGTGCTTGCATATTCAGCCTCCAAATCTAAGTGAACCTGGTACTTGTTGGAGAGTCCTCGAATGGTGCCATGAGTAAAGGAGTGTAGAGAAGGAGAAGGTGTGGAGATGCAGGCTTGAAGGAGCAGCACGCAGGAAGAGGGAGGGCAAGGAGGGGGAGGGATGGGGGAGGGAGGACCAGTAGTTTAAGAGGAGGAAAGGGGGGTAGACCAGCAGGTGTGGAGGGTGAGGAGGAGTAGGCGTGGAGGAGGAAGGAGGGAGGAGCAGGAGGGAGGGGGGAGGAGGAGCAGCGGTGGAGGAGGAGGGAGGGGGAGGGCAGGAGGAGCAAGTGTGGGGGAGGGAGGGAGGGGGAGGGCAGAAGGAGCAAGCATGGAGGAGGGAGGGAGGGAGGGGGAGGAGGAGGAAGGGGGAGGAGGGAGTAAGGAGGGGGAGGGGAGGAGAGGGGAGGGGGAGGAGGGAGGGAGGGAGGGGGAGGAGGAGGGAGGGGGAGGAGGGAGTGAGGAGGGGGAGTGAGGGAGGGGGAGGGAGGAGGGGGAGGGAGGGAGGGAGGAGAGAGAAGGAGGGAGGGAATTCAAAATTCACATTTTTGAATTTTGAATTTTGAATTTTTTGGTTCTCACCTAGGAGTAAGAGTTGTGTAAGAGGTGTAAGAGGTGGGGTCACTTGTGGGCTTAACCCACCTAGGTGAGGGGGGGTTAGGACTTTTTGGGACCTACCTTGGCCCTTTCATTATGCCTAATCCATTTCTTAATTCATTCCTTATGAGGCCCTTTTGAGACCCCAATTCTCCCCTAATGATCATCTACCATTGCTTTTAAGATAGGATAAGAGGTTTCTACTTTGGTCCTCAGCTCCTTGATGAGAAACTGTTTGTGTTTTATCTCTATTCTTTTTCAATATGCCTTAGAGAGTTTGGGTGCCCATGCAGGGCATCCATAGATAACCATAGTTTGCAAGGGCATGTTGTATAGGAAATTTGTCATTTCCTAGCTCTACAAATATGCTTTCTTGGATTTATTTTGAACGTTGCATATTGCTTTCATCCTCCCGCCACCACTCTTCTTCCCACGCACTCATTCCACATCTAAGTCCACCACAAATTCAAGCCATAATTATTTGGTATGATGCAAGTGCTTCTAGAGATTCCCCATTTCTTCCATGTGAGCTTCTAGAAAAAAATTTTGGGGTTTTTCTTGAGCTCTTCAAAGAGCTCAATCTATTTGCGTCTTAGGAAATCTTCTTACTATCTATCTATACTCTTTTACCTTAGATTATTTTCCTATTTTGTCTATTATTTTATATGGTTTATTTTCCATTTTGTAGTCCTGGTCGTACTGTCTATTACAAGGCATGGCTATGCTCCTCCCCTTGCTCCTCGTGATACATTTATAGGCTTTTTTTGAGTTATTTCTATCATGCATGTGTCCATTCCTTGGCAAGTGTGAGGCATTTGGCACTATGAGATGCTTTGTCTAGTTCCTTCTCATAAATATGTACCTTTTTATATTCCATTTTCAGACAAGGAAGTGTTGTGTGCTTCTATTTTTTGGTAGTAGATTGAATCTTGATGGTTTTTGCATGTTTATCCTCTATATCTTTGAAGAGGAGAGCACCATTGTGTATCTATAGCTTAAAACATTCGCATAGTGTGAGGAGTTGATTTCACTTGTAGATGATGTCTCTTGCATCTTCTATTGCATTTTGGTTTAGTTGTGAGCTCATGTGAGTTCTTAGGCTATCCATAAAGAATCTTGATTTGTATATCTCCTATGCTAAATATAATTACAGTGTTGCCTCTAGAGTCACAAATATCATTTGTGGGAGCTCACCCATCTTTGTGTTCTTCTTGCTATTCAATGCTATGGGTGCTTACTTCAAGATGTGCAAGAGTCTCCTTGTATGTATCCTCATAATCAAACTAGCCTTTAGGAAAGGTCTCCTATCCTGATCTTTAGTGAATTACCGCATTGTCTTTGTGCTCCTTAATCTCATCCTAAATTTGAGTTTTATTTGCCTTTGCATTTGCCGCTACTATCTTTTCTTTCTTGATTGTTTGCACTTCTATCTGAACATATTGTAGAGGGGGTATGAGAAGAGGCCTTGCAGATCTTCATTACATCAATGATTACTGCTATAGATGAAAAACCTTATCTTGGGGGCCAATGATGGGCCGGTTAAGGCCTCCTTATTGGTTTATCCTTGCATAAGGGGAGGGTGTTGAGGCAACAATTGTAGAGTATATGATTTTAATAGCTAAGATCAAGGTTGTAGGAGAAGCAAGAGAAGGGGATTTTGTGGAGCCTATCTATTCTATTTTATCCATGATATTTGAGTGCACCCCCTATCTAAGATTGACTTGTGGTTGGGTTGGGGGTTTATCACCACTCAAGGCAGAAAAGGCTACTGTGAGATGCTGAATATTGAGAGAGATGGAGCAAAAAGTAAGAGGGGAGATCATTGGGGGGGGGGCACAGAGAGAGAGAGAGAGAGAGAGAGAGAGAGAGAGAGAGAGAGAAGAAGAAGAAGAAGAAGAAAGAAAGAAATTTTATTAAAGTCTGCTAAAGACAGATGAGTCTATGAGACAGATTGAAAACCTAATACAATGAGCAAAAGGGTGGAGCTACTCACCGAGCATCCTAACCCATGCTATAGAAAATTGTGTAGACATAATCAATGATATCATCACACACACACACACACACACACACACACGAGAATGCACACACGCATGCCAGCATAGACACAAAGACACACACAGACAAAGACACAAACATAGATGCAAACTCACGCACACACACACGCACGCACGCATGCACGCATGCACGCACACGCACACGCACATGGACATGCACACATGCACACGCACATGCCCATGCCCATGCATGCACACACACATGCCCATGCCCACACACACACACGCACATGCCCACACCCATGCACACACACACACATACATGCACAGACCCATTTATTTGCTTTATCCTATTCATGTGGTAAGGGGGAATCTGAATTTGAATCTGTTGGAGCACATGAAACTAATGATGATGATTCTCGAGTCCAATTTATTTAATCGTGTCAAGGAGAAATTGAGCGCATGTCATTTGGGTAGAATCAGTCGACCAAAATTGAGGCTAATGTTTCATCTAGATTTTAATTCAAGTCATGAGGAGGAAACTTGGGGCATGATTTGGTCTTCTGTCTTCTTCGACTCAAGGAGCATTAGGTTGTTGCATCGGGTTAACTTACTCGGGTTTCTCAATGGGGTTGCGATGAATATATTCTTGCATTGCACCTTCATTGGTTGGAAATCGTTACAAGGAAAGTTTTCATCCAACAAGCAGTTTATGTATTAATCAATTTATCACTCTACCAACCTTTTTGTAAATGAAGAGATAGAGATAATTGACTTAAATTACTAATTAATGTTTGGAAGCACCATTTAAGAAGACTTAATTTTAACAAGAACATGTATTTGACAAACCAAGGGGTTTTCCACATCAAGCAATTACCACATCAAGAGCGTAAATATAATCATCCTGAAAACTTTCATTATCAACATGTACATAATTATGTTGATCCTTTCATTTGCAAGTGACAATCATGAATTGATGGACATTGTGCCACTTAGCACAAGCTTATGCAAAAAGGAATGATTTGAAACAAAAGCAGCTTTTTCAAAAAGTTTAGCAAATGTGTGAAAAACCAATACCAGGTGGATTCTCCCCATTTCTTCAATTAAAAAATGCAATCATCATATGTGGAAATACGCCTTCCAGCATAAGAACAACCACTCAAACTCATTTTCCTTACAAAGGATAAGCCTCAACTATGTGAGCACCTATATTTACATGGGTAAACATTCAAAGATTTGGGTGGGTCTCTATCAAAGAACACTATTTATATTAGGCTGGGAGGAGGGTGGAAGAGAGCACATGTGACATTTGGCCAAAGAATGGGTACGACTCTAAGATTGAGCACCATCAACATCAACAATTTGGATAATCCTTCAATAATAAGCATAATCAAATGAAATGCCCAACATCAAAGGCATGCTAGCACTACAAATTTAGAACTTGGCATGACTAGCATTTGTAGTCAAACACACTTGTTGAGAATTTGTACAAGTTTTACTTAAAGAGCTATTTAAAAGCTAGAACTCTAAGTAAACGGCTATGAATGCACTGGTGTAGCATAATTTTATATGTTAATGGTTTGATTCTTGAAGCAGCCCTGTGATTTTTGGCTATGGGTGGAATGTAGTCATGGGGAATGTTTTTACAGTGCCACATGAAAGCTCCAATGTTTGACAATCTCCCTGCCCATGCCTCTTTCCGTGATCATCATGATATGTAGAACCCAAAAATCACACATTCAAAATTATTGCTTAGTTGCATGCATCATGTGGGACGTTAGACTTGTCAATGAAAAAACATCCGAGTTTTGAAAATGACTCCAAATTTCAAAACTTTTTCTAATCTAGCATGCGATTTGTCTTGAATTTTATTCTTCCAAACAAAGCCCAAGCTTTGCGTTGCGCAGAATTTACTTTTGAAACTGTACAGTAAGAAGTTGACGGTTCCGGCATTCGATTTGGGTTGCAGTGTGGTAACTGTGATTCACAAAGCTGCGATTGTGGATTGGGAGATTGAGAAAGGAAGGAGGGAGAAGAATTTTGATTAAGGAGGTCGACAGGGAATTTGTCAGAAACGTACTGCTGGGGGAAGGAGGAATTCGCCGGCTTTTGGAAGAAGAAAGACAAAGGAGCAGAAGCGAGAGGCAACCCACAAATCAAATGATACCGAAATACACAACCTCGCCCTCCTTTATTCGGTTTCTTCATCACGCCTCATTCGCCTCATCTTCATCCGCTTTTGTAAAGGTGCACAGACTCTCTTTTCTCTGTCTTGTCGTTCGTTTCTTTTGGCCCTCCCTTAGAACCTTCATCGATTGGAATATTCAGTCGCATTCGCACAACATCTTACGATAGCATATTTGCCCACTCACCTCGTCATGGTCCCCATGAGTGTCTTCCATAAGATAGAGCGTGCCATCCCATCCTCTTCTTTCGTTTTCTTTTCTGCAAAAGTTGGCAAAAGACACCAATCTTTTGGCGAGAGATCGTATCTTTTGCCACCCAAAAAAATTCATGGATTGAGTGTAAGGAGTTGCGCAATGCTCACATGTCTTGCTCAGTAAGCACAATTGCTTCCACATTTATCACAATAGCTTGCACCCCCTTCCAATGCTAATCTTTTGCACCCAAAAAATTTCATGTAATGAGAGCACTTAGGCTTGTGCAATCCTCACATGTCTTGCTCAAGGAAGCACAATCGTACCTTCTTTGGCACTTGCACCCTCTCTCATGAGCCCCTTGTTCCCTTTGCAAATGTTCAACTCGAGTTGGTGGTACTTAGATGTCCCTCCTCTCTTAGAGAGAGGGAGAGAGAGAGAGAGAGAGAGAGAGAGAGAGAGACCCTCAAGCAATTAATGGATACCTTGAAGGTGAAGCTGAATCGCTATTGCCTCTTGATATGCATTACTCCATCAAGCATTGCCACTACAGGTGATCCCATACTCTTGCGTACTTACAAAATAGTAATTTAATAGTAAGTTAATGCTCCATGCTAGATTGTGCAAGGTTGCAAGTGTGTTGAGAGAGTTGACAATGGAACAAAGGCAATGTCCAAGTGTGCATAAGTAGCATACAGAGCCACTCTCATGGGATCAAATAGATGAAGGTGAGGGTTCTTGGACTGTAAGGCCAAAACTATAGCTATCAGAGAGCAGAGACACACAATTGATGACACTTTAGTACTTGATCCATATGAAGGCACACAAGAAGAGTGCATAGTGCAAAACTAGAAGGAGGAGAATGCATTGTAGAAGAGCAAAGACAAAAGGAAGGACAACAAGAAGTTGAATAAGGAGGGAGGTAGTGGTGGTTTGAAGGAGTCTTCTCTATCAATTGAGTCGTAGGTGCCACCATGGGTGTGCCTCCTCCAAAGCAAGATAAGATTGGATGGTACCACTTGGGATTTCAATGTTGCATGGAGAGAGGCCCAAGACTATGATGAGAGGACCTAGACTACATGGTTGCATTGAGAGAGCCCTAGACTACAAGGAGAGATAATCCAATGTATCATTTTATTGGCATGAGGGTGACATCAACGCACGACGATCTATAGCCACCCCATTGCTTATGGGAGAGACAAGGATGCTCAATTTGATCACTACTCATGGGATATATAGATTCAAGGATATAACATAAAACAACAAAAATATGAATTTGTATGATTGGATATATTCTAGTCTTACAAAAGGGTGTGTGTGTGTGTGTTCTCATTTGTTTGCTAGCAAGACTCTAAAATCCATACACTAATTTTCTTATGGCTAGTAATTATCAATTCATTGAGTCGATGTAAGTATAATCACCAATCCATTGAGTGTGATATAAGCATACCCAAAATTTTCTTATGGCTATCAAGTGTGATATAAATGTACCCAAAATTTGACACCCATGATGTTGGCTTTGTAAAAGAGCTTGTTTGCTAATTTGGATCCTTTGCTTTTTTCCACAAGCACCATCACTACTATTTGTCAATTGGCATTTTCATTACAAAGAAATAATGCTAAAATGTGTGATGCTTGTACAAAAGACATAGCACTCCAAATAGTGGAAGTTATTGATTCAGTAATTGTTTCAAACCTCTATTTTGGACTTCAATTCACCCCTTTTGGAAATTCGACTCAAGAGGAGCTTGAGCACTCTTCACCTTCTTGACCTCTTCTACCAAAGCGATAACTTTTCCTTGCTCGATAGCCAATATTGTATTGGCCGACTAATACTTACATCAATGGTAATATTGGCATTTATGATTTTTAAATATCATTGATGTTATCAACACTTAGGGCTTAGGGTGTTAAAAAATGATTCAAAAAGTACCTTGAAAGTACATGGGTTATCGAATGGGATTGCATGAAGCATGCTATGAACCTTCTCCACGCAAAACTTCATCTCAACTAGACGTTGTTAAGGCATTCAAGATGTAAAATATTATTGCTTATGGTGCAATATGAGATTAATGTAATAGGTTTCAAATGTACTTCAATGGCAATGAAGCCATGGTCGTAGGGCCCCTCATTTTATTCATGGAATTTGGTTCTACTAAAAGATGGCCCATGTGGATCTTGTTAGCCTACTCTTTATGCTTTTTGTGAGGCATCGAGGCATAGAAGTTAAGAGGTGTCTTATGTTGCATTGAATGCAATGTGTTATAAACCCAAGGAGGGGTAAGAGAAAGCGTGCCAACTCTCCCCCCACACAAATGTGTGGTCATTTATGTGCCAAATGCAAAGTGCTCTGTAGGGAGTGAAAAATGCTTTACAATTATCTAACACATCTATATTCAATTTCAAGCTATTAATATGTACTCAAGGAAGGGCATGCTCCTTGGCCTTATACTTTTTGGAGAGCAAGCATGCCAACTTTCCCCTCATAGAGACACATGGATATTAAGGAATGTAGAGTGCTATTAGCAGAATGGAAAATTCCTCAAGACAAACATGGCCTCAAATGTGTACAAGAGAAAACATGAAATTCATTGAAGGAGATGACCCCCTAAACCATGTATTGTAGCATACCATGAAAATTCAATATTATCCACATTGATAGGCATTGCATCATCCTTGCTGGACCTTACTTCTTGGAGCTCAAGTCTAGATTTGTAAGGGAGATTGCATAGGATTGAGAACTTGAGGGTCATGGTTGGTGACAATGATGGATCAAAGCTGTGTGCTTTCAACTCTTGGTGCCCTAGTGAGTGCATGCATATCATTGTACAATATTATTGGTGTGTTGACTGAGTGTGTGTGTGTTTCATTGTACAACATTTCTATTGTGTTCATTTGCAATTGATTGTGAGATTCGATGCTCGCTCTTGACATACTATCACTGAGAGAACCCTCCTTCTCCTCTCTGTCTCTTTGATAGTCACAGTCACTAAAGAGAACAATAAAATGGACTACAATTCCACCAGGTTTTTGTGATCATGGTGGGACTCTCAAGTTTAAGTAAGCATTGCTCACGAAAGGTGGGTTAAGTTGAAGGAGTGCACCTTCTTTTCCCATCCACAACTTAGCCCAAGGCAAGTCCTCAAGGAGAAGGTCTTTAATATGCCTATCTCCCTTGCACAAAGGCCTAGAGGGAGACCAAGGAAAGTCCTTTTCCCCTTGGTGGCTTCCTTGTCTTATTCCCCTCCCTCTCCGAGGATTACCAAAAAGTGAGTGAGGAAAAGTGAGCAAACCAAAAAAAGTGAGCAAGAAAAAGTGAGCAAGCCAAAAAAAACACTCAAAATAAAACAACAATAGATTGACAAATACTTATTTTAGCAACTGTCTAAGTTTTTCAAAAGTCCATGAGAGAGTTGGACCTATGTCATTGCCAAGGCATCATTAGTAAAGATACACCTTATCTTCACTTACTTTTACTCATTCGATTCTTTGTTATCTACCATAATCAAGTTCTCTCTCTCCACCAACATAAGTGAGATCACCAATGAAATCTTCCACACAAGTCAAAAGTTTCATAGGACTTGTGAATGGAATAGTCCACATTACATGCATGTGCAAATGCTCGGTTTTTGAAACTCTATTCACTCTTGGAACAAAACCCATGTTTTTCTGTTTGCAAAAAAAGCCTCCTTAAGTAATGAGTCACTCTTACATCCCACCAATCCAACAAAATCTAAAGAGTAAGTACATCCCTTTCTTTAAAATGAATTAAATTTCAAAACAAATCAATCTTTGCTTATAGAAATCAATGGTAGAATCCAAAATAGACAACATATTGGCATTGTCCCTATTAGGTAAACTTTCCTCTGGATCCGATGCAAGAAATCGGCTAATTGTTTATTAAATTCACATTTTGATGTATGAATTTTTAATAAATGGTGCAAAAGGTCATGATAATCATCTAAATCATGCCTTGCCATTCGTTTTGATATGTAACATGATCCCGTTTGGATTTGTAAATCAAAAGATACAGGACGTTGAAATTCTCATCTTTTGGGCCAAAAGAGGGAGCACGTTAACGTGCTGCCTGTTTTGGCCCAAAAGATGAGAATTTGGGCATTACAAATCCAAACGAGGTCATGTTACATATCAAAACAAATGGCAAGGCATGATTTAGATGATTATCATGACTTTTGCACCATTTAGAAAAAAATCATCTATTAAAATGTGAATTTAATGGAATTTTTGCCAATTTCTTGCACTAGATTTAGACCAAGGCCACTTGTAATAACATGTTATGATCATGTTCGATGTTGAAGTTCTTATTGAATGATGCACTTAAAATATATACTACTTATTGGTAGCCAAAGCATTTCTATGCAAGCTCATCTCATGAGAATAAATAACACTATCACTAATGTAGACTTACAAGATTATGTAATAGTCATCTTCAAAATTATGGTGATACAATAAAGCTTTATTAGCGATCAGTACATACATATAGTGAGGTTATGTTTTTCTCAAGTGATGCACTTCAACTATATAGTACCTGTTATTAATAGCCAAAGTATTTCTATTTAAGCTCATCTCATAGAATATAGAACACTATTACTAATGTGCACTTGCAATATTATGTTATAATCATGTTCAATACTGAGGAAGCACTATAAATCTTTATTAATAACAAGTACATACATATAATGAGATTATGTGTTGGTAGCCCAATCATTTCTGCTTTGCTCGCTTTTTCTCGCTCGCTTATTTGGTCCTGCTCTCTCGACATCGCTCGCTTGATTGACTGCCTCTCCTTCTCCCTCATCTCCTTATCCCCTCCTTCACCCTCGCATCCACCAATGGAACGACTACCATAAATCCTTGCAAAGTTCAATATCAAGGCTCTCAAATTTGAAGGGGCTTTGACAGAGAATGCTGATGACGACATCTATAGGTTTTTGTATGCATGTAAATTCCAAAGGAGTGGAAAGGGGAGACACATAGATTGTTCTCTCTTGTTCCACTTTGGAAGGTGTCGATAAATGGTAAAGCAAGTTTGTGGTGGGGAATGTCCCCACTTGGGATGACCTCAAGGAAGCTTTCTTGAGGACATTTTGAGTAGACAATTTTTATGATGATCTCATTGTTCAAGAGATGAATTCTCTCAACATGGGCTCGACTGAAATAGTAGTCGAGTTGGTCACTGGGGTCAAAGTTCTTGTGGCTTGGCTACCTAAACCATTGATCCAGGTGTGGTACTGATCGAGGGGTAGGTCATTAAGGTGCTACCACCTACAACTCAAAGAAAGATCCAAGAGACCCTTTTCTAGATGGCTGCCCTTGAGCAACTCCAAGAAATGGCCACACAAGTTGTGAATGCATGTCTCATGTCAAAATGAGAGTCTTCTTCATGGTTTGTGCAACCCTAATTGCATGCAACCTCAATGATGAGCTCACTCAACCCAAGGAAGAAATTATAGAGCTACACTAATAGAGAGAAAAAGGTGAAAACTTTTCTCAAGTCAAGAAAGAAATGGAAGAGCTACATCAAAGGGCAAGAGGCGATAAAGTGTTCTAACTTGAGAGATTTGGAGGAACTTAAGGAGGCCAAGATTGTTGCTAATTAATGCTTGTCTTGCATATCATCGTGTCATTCAACATTGGAGTACCCTAATAAGATGTATTGCTCTTTTGTGAGCACCGTGCGCACAACACTAATGATTCTACTACCTCAAGGGAATGTAGAACATGCAAAGGGAGTAGAAAATGGGACAAACCCTTTGTGGAGGATTGCATAGTAAATTCTTTGCACCGTCCTAAATCTTTTTAATTGCTTCCAACATCCTCCCCAATTTACTCTTCAAATTCAGTCCTTACTACACCTCCATACCCCTAGTTCCTACCTACATACCCCTAGCTCAGGTTCCCATATGCTCAAAAAGCTTTGTCACCAATGTATACTCCCCAACAAGCTTTGTCACCAATCTCTACTACTCAATCAGCTTTATCATATCTACTCTCCCCACCAACCCCCTCGAGCCCCTCTTGCATATGTTCCCACTCCTAGCTATGTCGCCACTCTTACTCCCCAAGTGTATGCTATTTCAACTTTTGTCCCTCCTCGTAAGACTTTCAACAATATGCCCAAATCCATTTTTGATGCAGTGAGTGTGGATATTTTTAGAGCAGATGGACCATTCTTAAAGGTCTCCGCTTTGCACAAACTGTCTTAGTACAAAGGATCACTACACAAAGAATTGCCCAAAATTATGCAATCAATTGACCACCCAACCCGTCCTTGGTAACTTGGGAACATCCAACCTTTTTTTAAATTTTATAGGGGTGTTGGAAGGAGTCCCATAACCTCCTCAAGTGGCCACATTCATTAGAAGCCAAGCCAGACGATGTCAAGATTCTAGACTATCATCTCCTACATTCTCAACCCTCCATCAACTAGTTGTAGGGCGTGCTCTCTTGCAAGGAGCCACATAGTTGGGAGTCATAGAATTTGGGGTAAGTTTCTTCCCTTCCTAATATTTTTTTCCCTCCATGTCACTTCCTGCATGGTAGCCCCAATTTTGATGGATTTAGCCCTCATATCAATACTGATCTTGATATGAGCCTCATCCAAGTGAGGCCCAATTCCCATGAGTCATTCCACCCATAGTCACATTCCCTTAGCAACCCACATTCAAGCAGGAAGAACTCAATGATTAATGAATAATCTCAGAATGAAGAAGGCAATATCAAGAAGAAGTGGAGAGGGATGAAGTGGAAGCCTCCATTCACAATGCATGACTACAAATTACTCTTTCTCAAGTTTGTGCAATGAGTCCCAAAGTCAATAATGAGTTATCCTATTTAGCCAAAAAATGGGTGACACTAAGATCCCTTGAAAGGACAAAAGATGAGGGAAGTGATATCTCTACACCTTAAGAAAGTGTGGGTGTGTGTCTCGCAAGACCTAAAGAGGTTGATGCTCATGCCCCAAAGCTCACAGTTGGTCTAGAACACTACCTCATCAAGGGAGTGATTATGGATGGTGGATTAGAAGTGAACATAATCCCAAAGGCACCCAAGGAGAGGATGGGCCTACCCATCACCCTCCTTTTGTGCTTTGTCTTGCAGATCAAATAAGAGTGCAGCTTGTTGGGCTAGTCAAGGGGGAAAAGGTGCATATGAATAGATTGACATTCATAATGAAATTCATTGTCATGGTGGAGAGGGAGATCACAACAAGCCTACCTATTTCCCTTGATCTCCATGGTTAAGAGTTGCTAGTGTGATCCATGATTGGACAACTCATGGTACCTCGTGGACATGGAATACTAGAGGTCTCCTTTGATAATGCAAGTGAGACCCAATGGAACAATGAGTTATCTTTTGAAATGTGGAATGAGGAACAACAATGGACCACATAAGTGATATCAAAAGTAAATACAAAAGCCATTGGACCAAATGGAGTGTTGGAATGCCAATTGGATAGTCAATTAGATGTGCTAGATTGTCTCATAGGATTGGACATGCTGGGAGGAGGTACTCCTAGAGCCACAATCTCAAGAGTCCACAGATGAGTACATTGACCCAGACGAGGTTGACGTGATTGTGGAATATGTGATCAAGGATCTAGAAGGAAGTCAAAGGACCCCAAACCAACTAAAGCATGTAAGGGGAAAGAAAACATAATTCTCATTCCTCTTGCCTTGACTCTAGACGATTTCCCATCAAAATGGTGTGAAGAGAGAGTGTGAGATTTTTGCAAAAAGGACACCCTATCTCATGAGAGGGAAAGCAGCAGCAAGGGAAGGAGTGTATGGAAAGAACATCGTTAAAAAATCAACTCTTGACTCCTGAGCACACAAAGACCCTCTTCACTAGCAATTAGATTTGGGAGGAGCAAGAGAATTTGGAGACATTGAAGGTCTTTTGCCAAAAGTTCAAAGATGTGTTTGCTTGGTCCCTAGTGGGAGTCTTATAGGACATCAGAGTGCATCACATATCCCTCAAGCGTGAGTACAATCCTATTCAAAGTTAATCTTGTGGCATGAATCTCAACTATGCTAAGGTTGTCAAAGAGAAACTCGTAGAGATGGAGATGGATGGAATCATAGTCCCAATTCAACATTCCAAATGGCTGTCATTGTGCCCAAGAACAAGGCAAAGAAAATCCAAGTTTGTGTTGACTATTGAGTCTTGAAGGAGGCAACCATCAAGGATGGCTTCCCACTTCCTTTCATGGATAGGGTGCTCAAAGTTGTGGCAAGACATTCATTGTACTCTGTCATGGATGTTTTTAATGGATACAACTAGTTATCCATTGTTGAGGAAGACAAAAACAAGACCACATTTGTGACTCCATGGAGTACATACAAGTTCAAGAACATGGCATCTGGGATCATCAATGCACCACCAACATTCCAAAGGGTCATCACCCAAGTATTTTATAAGCATCCTCCTGACTTCATGTAGGAGTTCTTGGATGACTTCTCTTGCAAAAATGGAAAAAGGTATGACCAAAAAAAAGAATCTCTAAAAGAGCACCTCGATATTTTGCTTCTATGTTTAAAAAAGTGCAGAATGGTGCTAGGCTCAGCCCAAAGGAGTGTGACTTCCTAGTTACAAGAAACTTTGTTGGGTCATGTGATATCATACATGGGAATGCGCCTAGACTCGGAGAAGATCATGGAAGTACTCACAATGGAGCCACCTATAGATACCAAAGAGTGCAACAATCAAGCTACCACAAAAAATTTACTAAGCACTTTGCTAAAATAGATTCACTTTGCTAAAATAGATTTCCCTCTCATAGAGCTACTTCACAATGTTGCTCGCTTCCATTGGGGACCCAGACAATACCTTTGACACACTCAAGATGTTTCATATATCCACAATAGAGAAAGGTGTTTCATATGTCCACACTAATGCAAGTAGCAAGGTTATAGGGGCAATACTTATATAGCCAAAATATGAAGGACCCCTAGAACTCCCCATATATTTTTCCCAAGAGGTGTGTCAAACCCCATGAGATGCATATGCTAGACCAATAGATGGACACTACTAAGAAATTGTCACTACAAGGAAGGTGCTACAATCTAGGCTATTGGACTTAGCTCTTTATATATGCTAAGGCCTACGTACAAAAATGCAATGCATGCAGAGGGCAGAACAGGCCCTCGACCAAATTGTCTCAACCACAATCTGCTCACTTTGGGAGACTATTTGAACCTTGGTGCATAGATTTTGTGGGATGTATCACACTAGCTTGTCATGATAATAAATATATCTTAGTCATCAGAGACTATGCCACCAAATGGGCAGAGGCCAAGGCAACCACTAATGACATGGCAGACCTAGTAGCCACATTCCTATATGAGCATGTGTTCACAAGGTATGGCTATCCTCTCAAGCTTATGAGTGATTGGGATACACACTTCATCAATGATGTCATATCGACACTACTGAAAAGATATAAAAAATATTTCATCATCAATCTTGTTCCTATTACCCTAGAGCCAATGGCCAAGACGAGAGCACAAATAAGGTATTGTGCAAGATAATCTCAAAAATTTGCAACGAGACTACCCAACATTGAGATGAGGCTCCTTTAAGTCCCTTATGTGCCTATTGTATCACTTACAAGGCAACAATTGAGCACACTTTGTTCCAATTGGTGTATAGGCAAGAAGCTATCATGCCCTTTGAATTCAACTAGGGTATTGCCCAAGTTTTAAAAAGGTGATTTTGTGCTGATGTATGAAGCAAAATTATTTTAAAAATAAAAGAAATTTGGTTATGATTGGACAAACCATTTAGTGTCACTGCGATCCTCACCCAAGGAGCAGTTTTGCTGAGCATCCTCTTTTTGATGAGGAATCTAAAGGACTTATCAATGGATCATGACTGAAGAAGTATCGTACACGATGAGTACATAGATCCCAAGGGCACTCCTCCGCTTGTCCATCCCATCATCCCTTCCTCACATCCTCACCTCTCAGTTCCTCCCTCGTGTCCCATTCCCACCTCTCTTCTCCTCAACCTTGAATTCTCTCAACTCCACCCACAATCCTTGGGTTCTCTCCACTTTCCCCAACAAGAGACACCCCTCATCTCTCTCTATACCTAGGATCTTCTCACTTCCCCCTACCATATTTGATGTACCTCTACCTCTCTCTCACACAAAATTCTAGAAATACTTTGAACCCTCTTCCCCTAGTCTTCCCCTCACCCATCTGAATGAGTCCAACCCTCCTCCCTTGCCCACTCCTCTTCTTATCTATTGGTTCGACTCCACCCCTCCTTTGCTCCCCCATCTTGCACCCCCCCTCTCCTCACTCACACCACTCCCTGCCCTCATCCCCTTAGCTCAAGTTAGATGTATCATGAGACTCTTCCACTCAATTGGCACTCCCCTCAATTGGGGTCGCCAACCTCAAAGGGCCCACCCCCACCTAACTTTTGTAATCTCCTCATCATATCAACATCTCATCTTGCTCCCTTGCATCTCATTTCACATGCCCCCTCATGAGCTCCTTAATGTCCATGCTACCAAGAAAGGGTGGATATTCCCACCCTCAAAATCATGGACACAATGAATCATTTTTTCCCACTTCCTCTTCAGTCCTCTTCTTGGCATCTCTCCCCATGCCATCTCCACAAATCCCACTTGCCTTCCCTCTCTGCTTTCCTACACAATGCTAGAGCCATGTCACCCCACTTGTTGCCTACAATGCAATCTGCCATCTCACAGCCCTTGATCCATTGCCTATTCCTCTCATGCAAGCATCATCTTCTTTCTCATGTAGCTCAATAGTTGTACTCGATCTCCCTAACACTTATGTGACATAATTCAATCACCACCTTCACACACAAAATGAGGTGATTAAGGATGCCATAGAGATAAGTTCATTCCAATAGGCAATAGCAATTTGGTAGGCCCTGCCCAACCTTCTACCCCCCTTCTACATGGCCTCACAACGATGATTAAGGAGGAGATGCAATGAAACATATGGTGATGGGGTGGCACACTTAAGGATTTTCTCATGCCCCATCCACAATATCCTAGGATAGATTCAAAGATGAGAAACCTCATAGAGTCCCTAAACCATCTCACTAGGATATCTTTGACACCCGCATCAATACTCGCCTTTGTGCATTGTTGGTATTAACCAAATTCACTAGAGAGGATTCTTCAAGATGCACTTACGATGAAAATTCAAGAGGCCTCTCTAGTGAATTTGGTATTAACCAAATTCACTAGAGAGGACTCTTCAAGATGCACTTGCCATGCAACTATATTTGGAGGCATAGAGAGGAGAGTGGGTCATGGAGGACATGGCCTTAAGTCCCTCTATGAGTAGTCATACTTATAGGTGCACCACCATGCTGCAACTTCTAGGCCTTCAAGATCATGCACACCCTTGCCACCACTACCCCTTTCAATTCTGCCATAGCCATTCTCATGTCCATTGTTCCCTGCTCCACTTTGGGAGCATCATCCTCTACCTTCCCTCCACTATCCAGTGCCTCCTAGACTCACTTGTCCATGAGGTTTTTGATACTCACACCAATGGTATTGAGAGTGGGGGGGAGCATTAGAAGAGGCACGAGCACATATTACAAGTCTCACTAATGGTCTTGAGAGGGAGCATTAGTAGAGGCACGAGCATAGATTATAAGTCTCACTAAGAGAGTCCAGATGCTTTAGGTAGTACTCACAATAGAGATCCACCATGTAGAAACTTATTATATGGATTGGAGATTAGTAGCACTCCATGAGAATATAAGAAGATATTTCACCTCACTTTATATGTCTATCATGGGAAGGACATAGTACAATATTTTGAGGAGTTCATCTTGACAGTGTTACTTGCGGATGTTCTCCCACGCCTAGCCTCACATCCTCAACCTCACATTCATGATCCTCACTCTCCGTCACACTATCCCTCATTACCATCCCATGATTAGGATACTCCAATTACACGGATGAGAGGGGATACTCAGATCACTATCACTCCCATGATGGTGATGATAAAGAAGATGGCTCTTAGGCTGAGGAGACATATCATAGGTTTGATGGCTCAGATAGATTTGAGGAGGTCCATCATGGGATGTATAACCTCATTCAAATTAAATTGAACGATATATCCATTAGGAGAAATGCATTTCTCTTCATTAGAGGCAATGCAGATCTCTTCACTGTATGCACATTTCTTTACATTTTCAGCTCATGTTCATAGAAGAGCTCCATCTATGCAGTTATTTTCCATTTCCTTTTATGTACATGATAAGGTCCTCCATGTAACCACACAGTTTCGATTGATGTCATACACATTGGGAACACTTGTATCACTTTACTTTTATATTCTCAGCTGTTCATTTTTTCATGTAATGGTTACCACCCCATGCTGAATTCGAGGATGGTGAATGGTTTTGTGGTGGGGCAAATGTACATGGTTTAGGAGGTCTTATCCTTTAACAACTTTCATGTTTTATCTTGTACACGTTTGAGGCTATGGTTGGTTGTCTTGGTTGAGGCCCATGTGCCCGTGTCCTTATTGTTTAGGTGCCCATCCACTCTCCAATTGTAAGACAAAGGTTGCAATAATCAAGGAGGGGGAGAAGTAACCTTGATATGGATGTGGAGGATTCTATTCAAATTGGCATTACGTTGTGTAAGCAAGTAGGAGAAGGCCACTTCTTGGAGCTCAAATATAGAGTTGTAAGGGAGATTGCAGAGGCTTGAGAATGGTCTTGGTTGGTGATAGGGAGGGAGTGAAGCTATGTGCTTTTGACTCTTTTGTGCACCCAACAAACACAAGTGTCTTAGAGTTGTGTACTCTTTTGGCAACAAAGGAGCTTGACTAGTTGTCTATTGATATCTTCTCTCGTCTCAGATAGTGTGTGTTCTCATGTATGTTGGGATCTTTCATTTATGGTGTAATGTTGCCAATTGAGTGTGATGCTGCCTATTAAGTGTGTGTGTTTCATTGTATGACATTGATTGTGTGTTCACTTGCAATAATTGTGAGATTTGATGCTTGCTCTTGACATATTGGATTGAGAGAACGTTTCCTCTCTATCTCTTTGATACTCATCATCACCAAAGAGACCAACAAAGTGGAATATAGCCTACTAATCCCACATCTTCTCCAAGAACTTCCAATTTTACTGCCTCATATGGAAACTCTAGTACAAACCACTCCTTTTCCTAGGCATGTGCTTTCTCCTTAAACTAGAGCAATACTAATTTTCTTGCAAAGCTTCAAGGATAGAAATACCATCTTGTGGTGCTAACTTCTGGCTATAATTCTTATTCATGCATGCTACGATGTACCCAAATCTTTCCAAAAAAGTTTTTTCCTATTTACAGTACTATCAATGTCCTCACCTATTTTGTATGCATCTAGTGTGGGAAACAATACTAAGATGTCATAATTGAAGCACTCCTTATATGACCGACACATTTTTGTTTCTAGTATCTCACCATGACATACTTTGTTACACCAATGGCATGCACCCTCCTCATAGCCATTGTGTATCTTGTTGATCATCATCTTCACCCACTTAACATGATGAAATTGAGCATTTATCCTATTAATAGACATGCAAGACATGATAAGTTATGTGGATTGCGATCCCTTTTAGATGCATACTTTTTTCATCTTAAATGCTATTGAGATCCCTGTTGACAAAATATAAAGAAATATCCAATGTCTAGTGGCTTTTGATGATTTGGTTGTGGGATGCTTTCAATGATTTGATCATGTGACCAATCTTTGATAGCACAAAGAATTCTTCATGTGCCCTTGATCCTTTTGACATATCATCACATGACCAAAACTTGGACAACATTTTGATTTGGCCACATCCAAAATTTGGTCATGAGACCATATCTTTTTGCTAAAGGATAATGCATCTATGATGACCCATAGATTTGGACATTTGATTTGATCTACAAAAACATGGCTCTCAAATATGAGTGGAATTAGCAAATTGATTATGTAACCAAATCTTTTGGTGGAAGACTCTAAGATCCATGAGGACCCATTGATTTGGTCATGTGACCTAATCTACAAGAAGAAGGCTATTAGATATGTGAAAAATTAATTTCATCATGCAACCAAATCTTTAGTAATTCTTCTAGTCCAAATATTTGAATACACACTGATTCACAAGGTAGTCATGCATTTACATGAATGGTAGAGACCTTGGAATTGTTCACATGACCAAATCTCAGGTAAGCCACTCAAACAACAAGACAATGCCAAAATATTCAGTGGCAAGCTCTAAAATCCATAGGAAACCCTTGGATTTGGTCATTTGGTCAAGCAAATCCATGAGAAGAGGGTTCTAGATGGTCTTGTGATTTTAATGACTTGATCGTGTGACAAAGTCTGGGATAGTACAAAGTATTCTTCATGTGCCAAATCCTTTGGCATATTATTGAGCGATACAGAATTGGAGAGCATTTAGATTTTATTAGAACCAAGATTTGGTTATGTGATAATATCTTTTAGTCAAAGGCTCTTGCACCCAACCCATAGATTTGGCAATGTGATCCAATCTATAAGTAGAGAGGTCTCAAATATGTTTGGAATCAAAAATTTGATCTCAAAACCAATTCTTTCAATGGAGACCCTATCATCCATGAGGGACCATAGATTTGATGAGGTAACCCAAGAAGGCTATCAGATATGTCAACCAATAATTTGATAATGCGACCATAGATTTGGAAAGTTCTCTAGTCCTAATGTTTGAATACACAAGTCCATAAGCAAGTCACACATCTACATCATGTAGAGACATTGGAATTGGTCACATGTAGAGACCTTGGAATTGGTCACATGACCAAATCTGAGATAAACCAAATCTAAAATTGTCACATGACCAAATCTAAGATAAACTACTCAAACAACATAAGAGTGCCAAAATCTTCAATGGCAAGCTCTAAATTCCATGGGGCCAAATTTTGGATAGTACAAAGTATTATTCACAACTCAAATCACACACAGCAACTCATATGTGCATAAAGAAGAGTACCTACTAGTGTAATTGTAATTGCTGTGCTATACCTGCCTACAAACTTTCATTGGCTTGGGCAGTTGTGATTCTTCCACTACATACGATGTTGCTTCTAGCTACTCCATTCTTGGGGCTAGTAGTCATCGAAGGCAAGGGAGGTCTAGGAAAAGGCACCACCATTCAAGGGAAAAATCCTTAACAATGAGGAAAACATGCATAGATCATGAAATATCAAGTGCCTTCTCTACAACAATTCATCTTAGGGTCCATTAAGAGGAGACTTTGGCTACAAATCTGCATAGATAACCACATGGTGCTAAAAGTATGCATAGAAACTCTTGGGTTCCACAAAGAAGAGGTCACATTAAAGCTACAAATCTTCATAGAGACTCGCTTGAAGCTACAAATATGCATAGATACCACATAAAGGTAAATCTATGCATATATACTCACATGAAGGGATAAGAATTTTTCCAAGCATAGAAAACATCACAATAAGTATGAATTTGAAGTGAGAACTTACTCATTCATGAAAAAAGAAAATTTGAGTATACAAGTTTATCAAATCAACATGGGTCTAAGAAAAAGAATAGCAAACCTAGTTGGAAAGAAATGCATCTTCAAAATGAGATTGCACTTGGATAGCCTATATTGGGGATACCAGAGTGCAAATACGAAGAAGGTTTGAAACATTCCATGTAGATTTGTTTCTCTTCTAAATATTCTCCAATTGTAGTTGGTCATAGGGATAGGTCTCAAAGACAATGAACTACTCCCCAAAAAGAGGCCGACAAGCTCCCGACAAGATGCCATCCTTTTTTTTTCATATTGACATCTGCATTTGGCAGAACCCAATGTCAAATAGCTAAAAGGAGAGAAGATAAGCACATAAAATAGACCCATAGCTCCAAATAATAAGAATGGAATATAAGTCATTCATTGTCTACAATGGAGAGAGCACTCTACCTAGTGTAAAGTTGCAAATAAATTTTGTGTAAATACCCTATTTCTTTGCAAAATATATCTAAATCCTCCATGCCTAAGATCTCTTTTCCCAAGGCATGGTTATGCCTCAGTTATGCATATGTGTGTGTGTGTGTGTGTGTGTGTGTGTGGTTTGCTACTGGGTACTCTGGACTCTCTGGAAAGCTAGGAATCATAGAGTCTTTGATGATCTATTCTTTTCTACTTTTGTCTTTGTCCATTGGTTCTTGCATCAGCAATCGCTCTTCGATTGTTTGCAAACTCAATGCATCGATCAGGATGTATATTTGTCCTACATGGACATTTTTGCTTGATGTACTATTTTCGCTTACCAATTTTTTTATGGCTGGCAATCTTGTAAATAAAGCACTCAAAGATTTCACTTATTAAAAAAAAGAGGTGTGTGTGTGTGTGTGTGTGTGTGTGTAGGGACACTCATGTACATGTGTGTGTGTGTATATGCCGCCAAGCCAAAAAAACATAGTTGGCAATACTCCACATCACAATTTCAAGATAGTCTCCATCACTAAGGATTGAGTAGGGCCTACTGACCTGAGTGTAGTAAACTGTGGAAGACTTACTCATGCATCAATGGATTGTTTATTATGTTGCTTGAATGTTTGGTAAGTCACTCCCAATTTTTTTTGAAATTACAATTCTTTGAATATGTTTTCATTGATTGTGGTTCTAAGAATGCTTCAAATTTGTTGTTGCAAGACAAATACAAAATGGAATAATTCATGAAATATTATTTTTTCTATAGAATATTGTGTTTATTTTTGTCAACCCATTTGGAGAGAAAAACATTAGAGCTATGTTGCTCAAATTTGTCAAACTTGCAGCGACTACCATGACCTTATTGTAGTGCATGACTATGATGGTCATGCTAAGAAAATTGAAGTTAGTGCTAATACATTTCCATAATTTTCTAGCAAACCTTTTTTTGATTCCATATTTTAATTTCTTTCAATATGTTTATCGTCTCCACGGTGTCAATGACAAGATGTAGCTCGCCATGGCTTGTAAGAGAACTAGACAGAGATTGCGAGATAGAAAAGATGAAAAGTTTGGTCAAGGCATAAGGAATAGCTTGTAGAGCAAGGAAAGAAATGGCACATTATCGAAACAAATTTGCAATGTTTGTGGAGGGAGAAACAATGACAAGAAAGAAGACTCCTTGCAAAACAACAGTATAGGTAGTGGCTGCAGATGCGCACATTTGATCATTGCCATTGGAGCAAAGAACAAGAGTTGTGGTCTCACATTTGGTGGGAGTATTTGAGACAACAACATTAAGACATTGAGGTGAATACTGGCCTTGAGTCTTTATAAGCTTTAGCCTGCACCCCAAAATTTGTAGAGTGATAACGCTACCAACACCTTGAGAGATGCACACCCAAGAGATGATGCTCTCTAACCTTAGAAATGGCCTCGAAATGGCCTACAGAAAGTAAAAGGAGTGCATAGCTTAGATCAGCCAACTACAAAGAGGGTGACACTGGCTATGTTGGTATCCTCTGAAACAAAGGAGAAATGGCTTGGGCGCACAATGTCAAAGATGTTGTCAATCAGAAGGACCAACATGGCTCTAGCGGTTCATTGTAGAATAGAAGCAATGCATGATCATCCTGATCCGAGAAGTCTTTGGGCTTCAACAAAATGCAAGAAAAGGAGAGAAAGCCTAAGTGTGGAAGTTATTGATCGAGGGCCAACGAGTTTCTTCAAATAAGAAGGATATTTGTAAAAAGCACACGGGACACAAGCAGTGAGACAAGCACATCATCCACATGCTTGATACGATGCATGTAAGTGGTCCTTGGAATTAATGTGATTGTCCTAAAGCAGCAGCCCCATGGTTGGAACATCATGCAATATATCAGCTTATTGGTTTAGGTCAAAAACTTGTTATGTGATTGTCCCAAACTAGCTTGGTTGAGCAGCAATATACTTCACCAGCTCGGTGGTTGTTTGGGAATGAGTTTTGGAATAGTTTAATTGTTTAATTTCTAAACTGGGCTGGTTTGAACTTAATGTGATTATCCTAAACCAACTTGGTGGTTGAAAATGTTGTGTTTCCTCTAGTAGTTAAATACTAATTTAATTTAATTTCATTTCCTCTAGTAGTTAAATACTAGTTAAATTCAATTTTTGGGATAGTTTGGTTCATATACCAATTAATTTCTAAATTGGACTAGCTTTGACTTAATGTGATTGTCCTAAACTAGCTTGATGATTGGAACATCATGGAAATATCACTGAGATGGTTCTGTTCAAACAAGAGTTATGTGATTATCATAAACCGGCATGGTTGAAATAGAAATATATTACACAAACAATAATAATTGATGACCATCCCGATGGTTGGTTGAAATTGCTGTCTTTAATAGTAGTTAGATTATTTAAGTTTAATTTTCAGGCTAGTTCTAATCATATGCCAGTAACCAGGCTGGCTTGGATTTATGTGGTTGTTCTAAACTAGCCCGTTGTGATTGGAACATCATGCAATATATCATCGAGCTAGTTCAAGTCAAACATGGGTTATGTGATTGTGTTGAACTAGCGTGGTTAAATAGAAAATAAAATGAAATTTTTTCGCAACCAAAATAATTGATGACCATTCTTTGCTGTGTTTCCTAGTAGTCAAATGAGTTTATTTTACTAGTAGTTAAATTAGTTTAGTTTAACTTTTGGGCTAGTTCGGGTCCTGCTTAGACTGTGATCGTCCAAAACTAGCCTGGTGGTTGAAACAATAATATCTAATTCTATTGGTTAATGTGATTGTCGTTTTAATTGTTTAATTGTTTTGTTTTCTAGTAGCTTGATTAATTTAATTAGTAGTGTGATTGTCCTAAACTAGCCTAGTGGCTAGAACACCGAGCTAGTACAGTTATATGTCTGTCCTAAACTAGCCCATTGCTTCAAATTGTTTTATTTTGTAGTAGTGAAATTGTTTTTCTTTCTAGTAGCTTGACTAGATTGCTTTTTAATTTCAACAAAATTTTATTTCTCACATGTCAAGTGAGTAGACGGAGTTGTATTTGAAAGCCAATAGCATCTATCCTAAAAGAGACTTTGAGTGGCACCGCATTGAATGCATTCGTGGCACATGCATGGATTGTAATATGAAGAAGAGGAAATGCAATGTCTGCCCAAATGAAATGAGGTAAGACAACCTTGCTTCTCTAAAATGGAGGAAATTTGAACATTTTAACATTGAAGGATCAAAGAAAAAGAGATGGCTACTATCGTATAAGAGCACTCAGCCGAAGGGAGCTTGTAGAGCACTTGTTCAATCCATACCAAAATACGTGCTTCATAATTTCATGGCCAGTTGGCATAAGAAGTGCCTTGCCAATTTTCCCCATGACACCATTGTCTTTGTCATGGATTTTGCCAAAAATTACTCATTTCAAGAACAAGATGAGATACAAAGTGCTCACTAGTACAACAAGCAGATATCAATTCTAGTGCATATCACATACAGTCATTTGCTTGTTCCTTGTACGACTAATGCCAATCGACTTGATGACTTGAAGTCTAGGTCAATGCAATGCACATATCATTTCTACATTTTGGAGGATAGGAAACCCAACACCTTATTTGTACAACATGGTTTTCTATTGCATTGGAATGGCTAAAATTTTATGATCCCCATCTACAAGAAAATATAAAACAACATTGGGTGTGATCAGGTGGTGATTCCTTTTAGTTTAAATCATCCCATGGATTCTACTTTGTCTCAAGGTTTAAATCCTTGACTATTCTAAATATGACGTGGAGTTTCTTTGAGTCTAGCCATGGCAAGGGGAAACATGATGGATGTGGTGCTATTTTTAAGTGAGCCATGTTCAAACACCAACTACCATGCCCTCAACAAAAGCTCAATGATGCCCATGATGCTATAGCACAATCAATATACAATAAAGAAAAGTGTTGTGCACAGAGTGTTTCATGAAGTGAAAGTGAATGAAGTGCAAAGGAGAAATAGACATGATTGTAACGCCATTAAAGGAACTCATACTTTGCCATTGGGCTAGTGACCACATTCATCTTGTAAATTTTGAAGGAAACCACAGTGATCCTAAAATAGCTTGTATAAATGCAATTGTCGATATGGTCCTTGAGGGGTCCCCTTTAGGGGCAAGGGCCATATCGACATGCCCTATATGTCCAATGGCATGTCGACATGGACCTTGCCCCTAAAGGGGACCCCTCAAGGGCCCATACATCATATGCAACCAACCACTGTGCCGGTGACCACTTATCATGTACTACCACCTTGCTAGTTGTGATCCTAAATTGTGAGACCACTTATGATGTAATACCACTGTGCTGGTTGCATCCTAAAATAGCTTGTTTGTATAAAGTAAGATCCTAAAATAGCTTGTTTATATAAAGGAAACTTGTATTGGAATGGCTGCAAATGTTCGACAACTCTGGCCATATTTAAAGAGTGGCTTCATTAATAATTGAACAAATACATCTCATACATTGAAGTATTTTAGCTTTATCTTGTCGCTTGGAGGTCTTTTAGGTACATTCGATCGCTTGGAGGATGGGCCCTTCTCGCTCCTTTCCTTCACGGGGCTAGTTCCACATCTTATTTTTTGCTTTGAGCTCTTTGGGCTAGGTTTTCTCCCTGATGGGAGGATCGGCCCTAATGGGGGGGATCAGCACTTACTCGAGCTTGGACTTATTTCCTTTAGGTTCCCTTCTTGGGGGTATCAACCCTTCTTCCCAAGGCTGGGGAGCTTGGACTTCTTCCCTTCAGGTTTCCTTCTTAGGGCTTCCCGTGAGGCTCAAGCTTTTAGTGCCCTTCTTTCAAGGGGACTGGCCAAGGTGCTGTCTTTTTCCTGGTAGACCCACCTATTGATTTTTGCTATAACATCTTATCTCTCACTATGGATAGATGTAGTAGGCAAGCACAATTGATCTTTCCATGATGTAGGTAGTGGGAAACTACAATCAGGTTCCCTGCAATGTAAGCTTGCATCCACAAACACTCCAAATAAAAACACATGTAGAGAGTGGCCCTCATGTGGCCACATTTTGTCCATCATATCATGCACTCATCTATGATGTGTGGATGACAAACTATGCACTTCTTACCCTACTGCATCTCAAGGGGATAGTCATCTGCTTTAACTATTGTGGTTGTCAATACCACAGTCCAAACCTGTGCATTAGCAAGATGTTTCTTGATTCCTTTCTACCTCATCCTGAGGGTGCAGATGTTTTCTTGTAGCACCTCCACTTGATGCTCACTCACCGCAATAGCTCTATCTGATTCTATCAGCAGCTCTTGAACCTAGTGAAATTGTGTAGCAGCCTCTGTAGGCATGTTCCAAGAGCTCCACTCTACAAGATGGAGAAATTCTTCTCAAAAAATTGCACATTCTCATTGTCCTCCACCGTTGCTACTCTCTGCCTGATCTGCATCATTCCTTGACTTGAAGTTCCACTCTTTGTTGGGTTTTAGACAAGATGGAGGAATGCTTGTCAAAAATTTCAAGAGCCATGGCAAGTCCTTCTAGATCCCTAGTGTAATTCGATCTCATGGACATGTACATATCGTTCTAAAATTGCACATTCTCATTGTCTCCTCCCCTGTGGCTGCTCTCTGCCTGATCTACATCATTCCTTGACTTGAAGCTCTCTTGCAACACCTGCATCAATGCTTTGGTTTTTGCATTCTCCCTTTTCAGTTGCTGTATCATTTTGTCTTTATGCATTTTGCATTTTGTAGAGCTATTGGTAAAGAGCCTCCTTGTTGGCTCTATGATCTTCAAGAAATTTTTTCATCCCTACTAGCTCTTTCTCTACTTTGTCCCCAGCCATTCTAATGTCATCAAGATGCTGAAGCAGTGGCTTAATGCACTTTTTTGCTTCTTCTCTTCTACGTTTTTCCATCTTGATGATTTTTTCAGCGGCCTCAACTTTCTCTCATGCCTACAAGGTGTTTGCTTCTACCTCTTCCACCTTGGCTTATGCACCCTCCGTGAGCATTCTCTCAAGTTGCACTGTCTTTGCTACATCGGTGGCTTTCAAATGTAGAAAATTCATCTTCCTATTGTATTTCTCAAAAACTGATTTGAGAGAAGTCCCCATCAGATGCATAGCAACTCCGATTGACTGAGATGACAATTCGGATTTGCCATCCTTGCAATTTTTCAAGTTAGTCATCATCATGCTCTTGGAGATCACCATTGCGAAAGTGACCGTACGTCTGCGAGACGTCTGCTCAATTGCTCTAGTGCCACTAGAACACGCCATGACTTCATGGTTCCTCTCGTATATCAAAAAAACATTGGCTTGTCTATTTCAACACATCTTGAATCAGTTGGCAAGCTCAAAACCTTGACTCCACCATCTGCACTAATCTAAGTGTTCGGGTATAAATATAAAATATCGGATCTCTTCCATGACTTCTCCAAGAATTGTTCTTGCAAATCACCTCCAAGAATGCCTAGCACCTTTTCAATCATGCTTTCACTAATGTTAATCTTTTGACTTTGACAAACAATGTATCCATCTTTCACATTCACTTCATCTATCAACTTGGTGAAGTTGGAGAGAGAATCCAAAACGAGCTTTCTAAGATTATGTGGGGAGGTCTTGTACATTAGGATTTCAAGATTAGGGGAGGAATGATTGTGTGAGGAGCTCTCGCATGTAACGATTTCAAGATTGGGGAGGAAAGATCGTGTGAGACACTCTCATATTGTGCAATGTTGAGATGCCCAAAATCATTTATTGGGTGGGAGACCTCTAACCCATAGTTTACACCCTTTGATATTCACTCCTAGCCATTGATCTAATATCGAAGGGATACATTCAATTTGTGATAGAACTCTTCCAACCATTAGATCAAGGTGTAGATTTGAGGGATACAATCAAAGGATAGAGGGATTATCTTTAAAATCTTGATCAATATAAATATCAAATAATTGAGATCAAAAGAGGAGGAGGTAGTCAATCTCAACCATCCATCAAGCAACAGATCCAAGGGAGGAAATGCGAGGAAAAGGTGCTTGAATCCAAGCCATAGATTTTGAAAGGATCCAAGGGATCCAAGGGAGGAGATGGGAGGAAAAGGCAATTGAATCTAGGCCATGGATCTATTATGCACCAAGGGGTCAATGTTCAGCCAATACATGATTGGGTGTAGCCATTTTTTATGAAGTTCAAGGAATATGTTGCTGCATATGTGTAACTTGCTCGATTCCTAAGGCTTCTTGGACTTGAATCTGATATAAAATTCACACAATTGGCATCTTCAATGAGGTCATAAAACTATCGAAGATAATGGCAAAGAATCATGCACATTAGACAGTATAGGATATCCAAAATATTTTAACAACATCAAATAATTATTCTACAAATATATCTAGAACCAATGGTGCATTTGAAAGTGCACTTTTTGATCTTTCCAAAAACCAAAGGAGGCCTCAAGCAAGCAATCCCCAACCCATTGAGAACCTTTTCTATGGTTTAAGGAATGTTCAATACTGTGCTACAATCATATATGCACATATATAAGTGCACACTTAATAACATTTTCTAATTTTGTTGGAAAGGAAAACGTCTTGAAAAATATTGTCCAAATTTATGGAGCTTAAAAGTTTGATATTTGGTTATATTTGTAGCTTAATTCACCTATAAATGGATGCACTTCATGTGCAATGCTCTTTGAATAAATCCAACACTATTTATCATTTTGCATTGGTTCCTTTTCAAGCATGCCAAAGGTGTCCTTTTTTGAATCCACAACATCAAACCCACTAGCAAGCTATCATGCTTTTTATTTTTGAAAGCCATTTTGGGCTAGAGTTGCAATTGTTTAGGGGAATGAGTTGGTGCCGTGTATAGCCTGAGGTGGACAAACATGGCCATGAGTTTTTTCCAAATGTTGACATCTTTCACTTTGCATTAGGAATTTCACCTCTCCCACAATGGTAAATTCCAAATAAAGTACACCATGCACACCAGTGTCTTGCTTGACTTCATGTGATATAGGGGTTTTCACATAGTGAATGCCTCGGGATACCACCAAGGAGTGGTGGGATCTCTTTGACTTGCTCAAAGAATGCTTCGATCAAGGCAAGGAGTCTATGGTAAACCTAAGGAGACCTGAGAATTTGATGAATAGTAGTGTAATTCATTTGTCCTCCTCTACCAAATTAAAACCCAAAGTGAAGAGAGTGAGAAAAATGGTATTAGAACCAAGCACCAAAGGACTAGCTTTACCATTGTGCTTGCAACCTCTAGAGAATCGTAATAAGCAACACCTAGAAACATACTCATCCCAATAGCCGAAACATCTGAAAGGCATGGATTGAGGCCTAGATGAAGAGTAGCAAGCATCTAGACCCTAGCTTGTGATCTAGAAAACATTTTTTCCAATCGGGAGCCTATGGAACAAGCACAAATAAGATGGAAAAGGTACATATATGCATATGATAAAAAACTGCTTAATTATTTGAAAATCGACATGACAAATTGTTCACTTTATGGAAGATTTTCTTTGACGTTCCAAGAAGGCAAGCCTACCATATCATGATGAGGAAAAGTCTCCTTTCTATCTAAAGAACATGAAAAGTACTCGTCAAATCTTAGACTTAGAAATGTATTTAATATGTGACAAAACTCTAATGGATTCATGAGCTTAGAAAGTGTATATTTTTATAAGAGGTTGGGTTTATGACAAGATTTCCCTAAAAGGAATGCCATGTGAGCATGATAAATTTTGTTGATTTTTTGGCAATTTACATCAAAGTTGAAGATGATATAAAACTCAAGAAACGTAAAGAACACTATATTGGGGAATTTGGGAATTTCCTGATACTTTGGGAATAGGGGAATTTGGGAATTTCCTGATACTTTAGGAATTTCCAAAAGGTAAAGATTTGGACACATGGTCAAATCTCAAGTGCTCACTTAATTGAAAGTGTAATCTGGCCTAAACACTATGTTCAGGATTTCGTACAAGTCCCACTTTCAAATAAGGGATCAAGATTTTAGCCACATGGTCAAATCTTCAACCCTATTCAAAAGTGGGACTTGGGAAATTCCCAAATTCTCTAATATAGTGTTAAAGGTGTACCAAATGCTCAAATATTGGTCAAAGCTTGCAACGATTATTAATATAAGAAAGACAAACATATATACATCATCTTTGCTCATGTAGAGATCAAAGATTCAAGGCCAACCCAACATGAGCTCAAATGTTGAGAAATTATAAAATTCGATCAGAAAGGGCAGGCAATCGTCGAAAGAAATTGAAAACCACAGGGGGTTTGTGCTCACGGAATCTAGGATGGCGAAGATAATAAAGACCTAAGCAAAGAATCACAACACGTAGTGGTGAGATATAGAGAACCAAACCCCCAATGAGACAAAAAGTTATGAATATGGATGTGGCTCGAGGGTCACGCCAACTAAGGAGAGCTTGGATGCGTTCTCCTTGAGTGGCAATGTCTCCAAGGACCATTTGAATTCGAGAAGCAAGGTTTCGAAGGCGCTCATAGCGGTCTCTAAGCACTTCAGGGGACCGTGAGGTGGGAATAGTGTCAAACTCTTCATCAAGCTCATCGTAGTTGACAGCATCAGCATGGGATAGGCGAGCATCCATGTGGGGGGGTGTGCGGGGACGAAAGCGATAGTGCCATGCACCAATGAGGAACATGTATAGGAAGAGCGTGGGGAGAATGAGCTCAGGGTAGCACACGAGGATGACAAAGAGGATGTGGACAAGGATGGTGGTCATCGTGTTCCGCCAACGACATATGTCATCAAGCCAGCGGGCAACCGCAATAATGCCAGCAAGGACAGACGCAATGCGAAACCAATTGGCCTTACTCCGACGCATACTCCAACGTTGGGAGTGGGTATCAAGCATGTATCGGACGACCTCTTGGCGAAGCGGTGGCTCGGAACGGCTAAGACGAAGTGCCACCATTTCCATGGCAGTTTGGCGAAGGGCGTCTTGGAGTATGACCCCAAGGGGTTGTACATAGTGCATGCGAGGGAAGAGAGGTTGTGAGTATGCATTCACAAGGTTGAGAAAAGACGAGCATGAGAATCGGATGGCAAGCTCAAGCTCCCCCATCTTTTTAGCACCAGAGGGATGGAGCACAAGGAGTGGATATGAATGGGTGTAGATGCGCTCTGTCTCAAGTGTCGAGAGGCGAATGCGGACCTTGCCGATGCGGGTGTCTTTGGGGCGGCCCTTAGGAGTGGGAGGTGGGTCAGTGGGGGCAAGACTGACATGCCAATTGTCGAAGATGCCAACGGTGAGGACAGTGCAAGGGTCATAGACATCCCAGGTGTATTGCTCGTTCCAACGAGGTGCGAAGCTGTCGATGATGGTACGAGTGCGAACCCATTTGGGGCCATACTTGGCAACGCAGTAAGCATCGGTACAACCGCGGCCATCCTTGGTCTTCATGGGGAGGAGGCCTTGGGCGCCAAGGATGCCAACCTCAAGGACGCCGAGGGGAGGTGGCCAAAGTTGGCGAGCAGTGGGACGGAAGTCGGAGCTGAGGTGGGCGGTCTCATCCATGACATGGTAGCCACCGTCGAAGCAGATGCGGAGGTGGATGCGGCCGCGGAAGAGGAGCTGCTCGGGGGGTTCGTGCTTGTGGAGGTCAAACCAACGGGAGGCGACGGGGCGAGAGTCGACTCGACGCTCGACGTGGAGGAGCGCGATAGTGGAGTGGCCGAGGGGCTCGTCGTGGGTGGGGCCGAGCTGGTCGAGGACAGTGAGATGCAAGTGCTCTTCGAGGGGCTCAGCGACGACGAGGATGAGGTCCTCGTGCCAAGAAGGGTTGGTGGAGCGAGAGCGGGAGGCACGCGTGCGGAGGGTCTGGAAGCCGAGCTGGAGGCGAACAGAGGAGTCGGGGTAGAGGCGAGACTTATCGTGGGGGTGGAGGTCCTGGGCTTCAAGGACGGAGACGCGCAAGTACCAGAGTTTGGGGGACATGTAAACTTTAGAGCGAGTATGGGCATGCAAGCCACCTGTATCAGATTGCCATGCATCTGGGAAGGTTTCATCAGCTTGGGTGCCAACCCAGACAGCCAGCATGATATCACCACTTACTCTGCCTCCACCTCTAACAGCTTCCAATCTATACCACTGAGGAGCCAAAGGACTATCAGGCGGCACCCTCCTGGGAGCCTCCTGCACATCAAACACCACCGCCCCCAGAAAATCACCCTCCTTCCCCACATCCTCATCCCACACGCTCACCTCCATTGTCGCCGTCCTCAAGCTCTCCCAGCTCCCGAACGCAAATACCTCGTTCCACTCCGGATTCAAATTCTTCGGAATGGTCCGCGTCCGTGCTGCATGCGCGCCCACCGCTATGCGCACGTACGGGTCGGAGCTGCCGGTGATATCCTTGGCGGCGAGGTGGCGAGCCTTGACGACGCGCACAAAGAGGTAGTGCATTTTCTCGACGAGGTCGTAGGTGACGGCCTTCTCGACGCCGAGGAAGGGGGAGGTGTCGCGGAGGGGGAAGGGATCGTGAGAGGGAGGACGGAAGGAGGAGGAGGGGTGGTGGCGAGGGAAGGGTGGCGGAGAGCCGGCGGGAGGGGGAGGCTCAGCTGGCGGAGGGAGCGATTCCGTCGTCGGAGGGGGAGGTTCCGTCGTCGTCGGAGGCGGTTCCGTCACCGCAGGGGGCGGATCTGTCGCCGGTGGGGGTGGATCAGCCGGCGGTGGGGGCGCGTCCGGCGGCGGAGGTGGCGGCGCCGCCTCCTCATCTACGTAGTAAACCTTCAGTCCCAGCTCGCCTTTGATGTGCGAAAAGAGCCCCCGCTTCTCCAGCGGGTAGTAGATCAGTGCTTCTTCGCCTTTTCTTACGATGCTGCTTCCAGGAACACACACCCTCCCCAGGAAATTGCTCCGCCTTCCGCTCTTCTTCTCGTTGTAGATCGTTGCCTCCATGCACTCTTCCCAAATCTCCGCCGGATTGCTCACCCAGAAATCCAGCGCTTCGTCCCACACCGGATTCAGATCCTTCGGCTTCGTCTTCGTCTTCCTCCTCTGCCCGTCGAAGTCCACCTGCACGTACGGGCTCGCCGACCCTTCCCCGTCCTTCGGCATCAGATTGTGCGCGCTGCATACCTCCACGATCACCTTCCTGATCAGGGCCATCGCGGCTGCTTCTGATCGCCTGTGGCTTCTTGCAAAATCACCCTCCAAACTTCGACTTGCGAAGCTTCAAGCAAATCCTCGAAGCTCTTGAACCGGTGCTGCAACTCTCAATTCCCAGCGACAAAACTCTCCCTATGATTTCATCTCTCTCGCTTTGCAATCACGCTATCTCATCTGATCTCTCTCGCTAGGCCCCGGCGAATTGCTCAATCACCCTACTTGCGCAGCTGGGCTGGTCTCTCGCCCCATCCTTCCCGCTAGGCCTAGTGCGTCTCTTCTTGCAATGTAGCAGCAATCAACTCTCCGCTATAACCCAATTCGCCCTATATCTGAAGCTTCTTAGCACCAGGCGCAATCCACTCTATAATTATTCTGGTCCTAGAAGCTACCTTCACACGGGAACCCATGAACAGTATACTACAGCATTGCATTCCAGCACTCTTCTGATTGTTGGCAGAAAACCTCGGAGAAGTTTCAGGAAATTGTACACCTATAGGGTATGGCTCTGCCAGTTATCTTCCCTGTTGGTCTTCCTCCCGTGTTTTCCGAATGCCAACTTTTCTAGAGTTTCTTTTCTCTCTTAAAAGTGCACAACGTACCTCACTAATTTCAACAGGAGTAACGATTTCTCCTTCCCAGCACGGCTCCAGTCAATGTGGAATCTCTTTCCGCAATGCCTTTATTAAGATCTTTAGAATACGGGTAGGCGCTCAGTTATTACACGATTCGGAATGGGCGAACCTCCTGCGAGCTGATCTCGCTAGTGGGGTGGCCAGCAAAAGGAATAAAAAGAAAGAACGGAAGATATGGCTCTGTGTGTGGATCGGAGAATAGTGCTCATGAGCATGCGGCCCCCGGGCTTTGATTGATGTCTAGTGGGGAGCATCCGAGAGCTTTGATTGAGGGTGTGAGAGAGCCCACCCGTTTGTCGGCACACGGTGGTCGGTATGGATGGGGAGGAAGCAACTTTTGAATGTAGTCAGCGTAACAGCCATGATCAATCCTTCCTCAAAAATAGGCTAACAATCGCCTACCTACAGCTTCCTGCCACCAGCCAAACCGATAAGTTCGAAAAATCAGTTTGCAATTCTCACGTTAACCGTCTTCTCCGTTTGGACGTGCAAATGATGCTAGTCTTTGACATTTTGCGACAGCTTCATCAATATCCTTCCCAGCTTGCTATCCATGATAACAGTCGAGATCATCTCCTGGATTCACTTTCTTCATATTCTAGGCGTAGCACTGGCCTTGCGATGATGAACATTGACCTTCGAGTTTTATTGCCATATTTTAGAGGGTTCGCTTTGTTCACTTCTTACCAGTCGACTTATAAGTTCTCTGCTATATTCCTTCGCTTTTACGCATCATCAGTTGAAGCCAACTCGTTTCATTATTGCAGCGTATATTTATTTTTTCGTTTGGTCGCTGGCTCGCGTAGAAGCAAAGCTGACCAGCATTTGCCTTTCTATCGCTTTGCTTTACGACTAAGAGGCCATTCACATTGTGACAAGCAAACCATGGAAAATCCATTGAAGTTCATGTTCTACATCACACGTTATCTCTTCTCTACGCAACTTATTTAAATTGGTGCTTTACACGTTCGTTTTATTCTCTTCTTAAGAAGCACTTTTAGGTTTAATTACACAACACGTAGCACTCCCTTTTGAAAACATGTTGTTCAGAGGATATAAGCTACTTGTTTAAACTATTTATAAAGTGTGTCATTTTCATTAAAACTTTCTCTTTTGTAATGAAACCATCAAACTATTTCAAAGTAAATTATGCTATTCTTAGGAAAATGTAAATCTGCCCATAATTTATTACCAAAGAAATAAAAAAGGTATTTTGATAGACCCATAATGTATTTACATCATGACATGTTGTGATACATGCCTCACAGATCTTGTTAGTGGAATCCTTGATCTCCTCCATTAAGCAACCTCGAAGTGGTATTGCAAACGTATATTGCTCTAGAGGCAATGTCACATGTGCAACGGATGTTATTAGACTCATGTATTTGCAATGGATGTTTCTTGGATGTTTTTTATACATATGGGTAGCATGAAAATATGAACTGGGCCAAATAAATTATTTACCTACAACATCTTGTGCCAATTGTGTGACTTCATACCACTTAGCTTTTTATCAGCAAGATAAAGAACCCTTCAAAGAATGCATGTATCCTGTTGGGGTTTTCAAGTTTGCAATCACACGTTTAACATACTCGTCTGCCATTGGAGGAAATACCAGTTTCACCTTACCATTCATGACCTCCATTGGCCACATGCTTCTCTTGATGGCAATGGCCATCAAGTCCTCTCATGCCTTCCATTTATCTTTCTCCCTTATCATATGCTTCCATAGGCTTTAGAAACATTTTTCAATATAAACATTGAATTCATGCCTTCCATTTATCTTTGTCCCCTATCATGCTTCCATAGGCTTTGGAAACATTTTTGAATAATATGTACATTAGATCCCAAAAATATGTGTAATGTGGCTTTTAGATGCTTCCTGCAACAATAAGGATATAGAAAACCTAGTTTTCCATGTGGAGGTGATCCATTCCACCAGCCAATCCCCTACCTTCATAAATGAAAGTTCTTCTATCAATTCAAGCCCACCAAATGAAGCATGGACATGGTAGGGATGATTCATAGAATACTTCAGGTGGTATACATATGCCACTTTTGGTGACTCTCCAAACTATCTCCATTAAATGGGCAAGCATAATATTTTTGCACTACATGAACATATATAATGAGGGAGAGGAGAAGAGTAGAGATGAGGAGAGAGGGTGCAACTAGAGATCACATAAAAAATGACTAATTGTACACTATATTAATTAAAAAGAATGAAAAAATGTGTATATATATATCCATCCCTTTAGGGTAGGATTAGGATAAGGGTTTCCGACCAGTGTCTTTTTAGCACTCTTTGTCTTACTGCTATTCACAATATGAACCTGAGACAATAAAAAGAAGATAAAGTGCTACAAGAAGAGCATCTTAAGGTATTCAAATAGAAATCTAGTGCTAAAGTTCAGAGGACATGGAGAGAATGGGAGTAGTATTACAACATCACATTAGAAGAGTTTTCGAGGTCTACTATCAAGCGGATTATATGTCAAAAAGAAGGAAGGAAATGTTCACACTGGCAAATATCCATGGAGTGTGTATCAACTGGGGACACACATGGATGGGTTGAAGTTCTTACAGGATGTTTGCAAAGAACCTATGGGAGTTGGTTTGGTGGTGGTGGATGCAACATATTGGCTAGAGTGCAAAGATTGGAGCTGTGACAAAGTTTGCAAGACTAATAATTAGGTTGATGAGCATTGCTTCTGAGCATATCCAACTTGCTGTCATAGCTTTTGGTAAATTGAATCAATTGGGGGCACTTAAAAATGCATGAGATAAGTTGGATGACAAATACAAGATGGAGATCTGTTGCATTGATTTCAAGGATAGCAAAAGTGAGTTGTCACTTTTACCTTTATCTTGAAACATATACTAATAAATTAATTCACAAATTGAGACATTATCAAGGGGTACACTCTTGGTCTCATATGTTAGGTGATGTAGAACTTGTGTGTAGTAGCATTGATGATGATGAAGAGGAGGGAGATCAACACGCAATGTCTCAAGAATGACACTAAGAAAGATAAAAGTTATCATTAATGTCACTATCATGGATTTTTGCAAGGAAGATGAATATGTCTGTGATGTGGCTTAGGGAGAGCTACAAAAATGGCTTTGCCCAACAAAAGAAAGACAATGGATATGGTGTGCAATGTGGTGGATCTAAGAAAAGTAGAAGCCATTCTTTCAACATGCACTAAAAGTAACATGGACATTAGCTCATGGGCTGGGATTTTGAAGGAGGCACTTCATCTTACTTCTACAAATACTCTTGTGATGGAGGATCCAATAGATGAGAGCCTTTCTACGTTAAAAATGGCTCAATGTTTGCTTGGGTGTAGCCAATCACGGAACTATTTTCGGCGCCATTTTGGGGTTGCGATGCGATGCACTCCTAGGTGAATATTTGAATTTTCCACAGACCCACTCTCTCGATGAAATTTTTTTTGACATCACGATGGTGCATTGGCGTAATAATGAGATGCAATCTATTAATTTTGAACACCGCATAGCTCGACACATGGTACTTTGCACAACACAATCTCTGGCCACCTGACCACTTATCATCGCACAGTCTTTTGCCGCAGCTTTGCCACCTGTCACTGGGCACCGCACCCATGCAGATCATTAAAATTGAATATTGGCTGGGAGAGACCATCGCGCTGGTTCTTGGTGTAATATTCAGACACCATCTATCATTTCAAACACCACCGCAATCTTTGGCTTGACCACCTATCATTGTGTAGTCTTTTGCTGCATCTTTGCCCATGTGAATCATAGGTTGGCTTGGAGAGACCACCCATTGGTTTTTGGCATAATAATGAGATGCAATCTATCATTCTAAGCATCGCCTCAGCACGGTCTCTAGCCTGACAACCCATCATTGCCCAGAATTCAAGGTTGTCTTGGAGAGACCATTGCACTGGTTCTTGGAGTTATAGCTCCATTACCTATTTTTACGTATTACAGGAGGAAGTCTATGATGACCAGTGAACTGGCAAATAGAAGGAGATCTATGACAGCCACTGTGCTGGTTCTTAGAGTTATATATTTGTGTACCAAGTAAAATGTATTCCGTTGTGCAACCAAGCAAAATGCAATTGACGATATGGCCCTTGAGGGGTCGCCTCTAGGGGTAAGGGCCATGTCGACATGCCATTTTTGTCTAGTGGCATCCTAGATATTGTATAATGCATGTCGACATGGCCCTTGCCCTAGAGGGCAACCCTCAAGGGCCATATCGTCAATTGAATTTTTTGAAAGTTTAATTGTATTTTTCTAGATGTATCTCATGCAACCACAACGGTGGGTCATTGGAGTTATTTTAGCGCTATTTTGGTCATAAACCAAGGAAATAGTAGTTCTGCTTTATTGGTCTTTTAGTCCTTGTTGCATTAAATATAAATAGGAAAAAAGTAGAATTTATCGAGTGAAAATTGAGCAAAAGAGATTACAATGTACATCTACGTCCAATAATCGGTTATATAAAAATTAACAACTTATACCGAGCAAAAATTGAACAGAGGATCTTACATTTATAAAAACTCGACAATTGCTGAGGGCCTTAAAGGCCAAAAGATTACAACTAGCGACCATAACCATTCAAATATAAAAGTTAACAATAGTGCATACTGAGAGCCTCAAATTGAACAAAAAGAGATTACATAAATGTAATAAAAGCTCAACAATTGCTGAGAGCCTTAGAGACCAAAACATTACATCCAGTGAGCCAAAAGATCGTTGAAAGCCTTAGAGGCCAAAAGATTACATCCAGCCATTGTTGAGAGCCTCATCTGAGCAAGTGGGAATTTGTACAACTCAGTTTTCCGCCAGTCTATCTTGTTGCATTAAAAAATTTTAGGGAGCCAAAGGAGCATACGATGGAGAGGCCGAAGACTGGTAGTTCTAATTACTACACTTGTAGCATGATCATGCATGCTTAAGCCCGGTGGTGGGTGAGTGGTGGATGGTAATTCTAATTGCCAACCCTATGGAATCATAGCCATGATAGATGTGGCTGATGAGAGCCACCACCATCTGGTAGTAATTCCCACAAAAGCAAATCATGAAGCCTAATCAGCTCTAATCACTCATTACCATGCACTCTAGTACTCTATTGAGCATGTGAGCCCGGTGACTAGTAATTTTTACTTCACTCATAGTGATCATGCATGCTTAAGCCCAGTGGGCAGGCCACTACGGTGGCTAGTAATTTTAACTGCTAGTCCGGTGGAATCGTAGCCATGACAAACATGGATGTCATCACTCATTACCATGCACTCTCTAGAGTACTCTACTAAGCATGTGAGCCTGGTGACTGGTAATTTTTATTGCACTTGTAGTGATCATGCATGCTTAAGTCCAGTGGTGGGTGAGTAGTGGCTGGTAATTTTAATTGCCAACCCAATGGAATCATAACCATGACAAATGTGGCTGATGAGAGCCACCACCATCGAACAGTAATTCCCACAAAAGTAAATCATGAAGCCTAATCACCTCTAATCCCTCATTACCATGCACTCTAGTACTCTCTTGAGCATGCAAGCCTAGTAACTGGTAATTTCCTGCACTCGTAGTAATCATGCATCCAAGCCCTCGCGGTGTTGGTAACTAGAAGGTGAGTCATTGCGGGCCACTGTGATGGCTGGTAATTAATTACCAGCCTAGTGGGTCTTAGCCATCACCACAGACGTGGCTGGGAATCTTAGATGCCACCACCTCTAATCACTCATTACCATGCAAGTTAGTACTGCCACATTGAATTAATCAAAATTCAAGCCAACCACTGCGATGGCTCTCACCTTGATAGTGTAGTTGGGCTACAACCAAGTGGCTCTCACCTTGACGGTGTAGTCAGGCTACAAACCACTATTCCATTCCCTTAACCGTTTCGTCTTCTATCCCTCTCGACCGTTTCATTCTCCCTTGCGATCGGACTCCAAACTCAAGCCTCCACTATTCCATTTCCTTCACTATTTCATCTTCTATCCCTCTCGACCATTTCTTTCTCCCTTACAATCGGACTGCAAACTCAAGTCTCCACTATTCCATTTCCTTCAGTGTTTCATCTTCTATCCCTCTCGACCATTTCTATCTCCATTGCACTCTTCCTACAACTTCTATCCCCTCTCGTAATGGACCCTGCATAGTTCGGGAGCTCCTCACACAATCTTCCCTCCCCCTCTGCAGCATAGTGCAAGAGCCTCTTCTCCCCTGATCTTTGAAATCGTGACATATGGGAGTTCCTCTCTTGCTCTTTAAAAGCCCAATTTGGATGCTCTCCAAAACTTCACCAAGTTGGTACAAGAGGTGAATGTGAAGGAGGGGCAACTAGTCTGTCAAGGTCAGAAGATTACCATCAATGAAAGTGTGATTGAAAATGCTCTAGGAATTTTTGGAGGCAGTTTGCAAGAACACTTTTTCGAGAAGCAGTGGAAGAGACAAGATATTCTAGATGTATACCCCAATGCTCAGATTAGTAAAGATGGTGGAATTAAGCTTTCTAGCTTGCCAATAGACCTCCAAGATGTGCTAAAGAAGACCATTCGTTTCTTTCTTGATACGAGAGGAACCATGAAGTTTTGATAGGTTCAAGCAGCAGTAGAGCAATTGAAAGGATGTGATGTATCTTTCTCAAGGGCGATCTCCAAGAGCGTGTTAACCAACCTAAAGAATTGCATGGATGGCAAATCCCAATTGTCATCTCAGTCTGCTGGAGTTGCAATCCACTTGATGGCATCTACCATCAAAGGGATTTTCGAGCAAAACAATAAGAAGATGTCTCACAAGGTGAATTTTCTACAAGAGAAAGCCACCGATTTAGCAAAGGCAGCGCAACTTGAGAAAATTCTCAGGGAAGGTGTAGAAGACAAGGTAGAGGAGGCACAAGCGAGGGCCTTTGCAAGTACAAGAGCAAGCTGAGGCCATTGTAAAAATGGTCAACATGGAAAGGGACAAAAAAGAAGTAGAGAAGTGCATGAAGGAGCTCTGAGATAGGCTCGAAGAAGTGAGAAGTGACAGGGGCATTGTGGACAAGGAGCTAGCAATGATATGAAAGAAGCTCGAAGATCAGAGAGCCGAAAAGGAGGGTCTTTACAAATGGCTCTACAACATGCAGAATGCATTGAACATTGAAAAAGACTAGATAATGGAGGAGCTGAAAAGGGAGAATGCAGAAACCAAAAAGGTGATGCAGGAACTGTGAGAGAGCTTCAAGGCTAGGAAGGATAGGGCAAAGAGTAGCCGGGGTGGAGAAGACAACAAGGCAGATCGACGAGATTTTTAGCACAGCCTCAAGAGAGCTTAAATGCAAGGATGTGGAGAGAATAGATGACTTGGTAAGAAGATGTGGGAGGCAAGTTGGTGGTTGTAAGGAAAGTACAGTATGTGAGAGGCTCGCAAGAATGTATGATTGGAAGAGCTTCATTCTACCTTTCATACAAACGGGTGGTGATGCATTGACAGGTCATACCAATCCACATTACTTTCATTTTTTTCAAAAAGATGAAAAACCTGCAATGGAATGGCAACACTATTCTCATGATACAAATGGGAACCTGAAGAACCTTATAGTCTCTTAACTTCAATTCCCAGCAAGGAAAGGTATCCAACATGGGCTCCTATACAAGAATTCAATGAGAGGTCTAGCTGTGAAATAGAAGGATTAAAAGCATTTATTACATACAAAGAGGAAATGCTATGGAGATATCCTGATTCGAAGCCTACTTGGAGAGAACACACTACCACTGTAATTAACAAGACACAAAAATTAATAAAGGACCTTGAGAAAATTTGAGGCTCAAAGGATGTCAAGGAAGAATGCAATATATTTTGGCCAAATGTTCATAACGATTTGCACCCTAGCTCTAGTCTTTGAAAATGAATTTGTATCATTACTCCCACGTCCATATTGTGGACCGAAGAAGAGAAAGTTTATGCCACAGAAGTTCGGACTCAATGAACTCAAAGATTTCAATTAGACAACTAACATGAGACGAAATAATGAGAAGGTTGGGCTCAATGAACAATCTCCCTATTTAAGTGCAGCGCAGACACAATTAAGAGCCCATTATGAAATCTAGCCCCAAAACTTTATACACCAATCCACCTACTGCGAATCTATGGCATACCCAAAAGACTTTGGAATTATTTTGTTCTATCTGTGTTAACCCTGTGGCAACAAGGGCCAGTAGTGCAGTCTAGGACAACAACTATGAGAGCATTGTGTATGTAGAGTAGCAGCAAAGCTCTACTTGTAATATCTTGAGCCTAAAAGATGGTATGATGAATGTTAAAGGATGAGGATAGCCAAAATTCTCTCTAGAAAAGATCCAATCCCACTTGCAAAATCAGGATCTAGAGAGAGAAAGAATAAATCTAGAGAGAGAAAGACTAAAAAACTACACTTTCTGAGGTCCCTCCACTTTGTGTAGAGACCCAAAAGGTCCCCCCACTTTGTGTAGAGACCCAAAAGGTTCCCCCCAAAAGTGGAGGGACTCCTATCCAAAAGGTCTCCTACAAAAGAGGTCCCACCATGGAGGTACCCACGGATTGTGTGGAGACCAACATGGAATGAAGCTCCCACTCTTTGTGTTTTAGTGTTCAAGCTCACTATTGTGTTCATGCAATTGATCTCCATTGTGACCATGCTCTTACACTATCATGTTCTAGCATGCACTTACCCTTACACTCTCTATCCTTGTACTCTCTCCTCCTCCTCCTCCCTCCCTCCTCCTCCTCCTCCTCCTCCTCCTCCTCCTCCTCCTTCTCCTCTTCCTCCCTCCTCCTTGTCCTCCATACTCCTCCTCCTTTCTTGTTCCTCCTCCTCAACCCTTACCCCTCGAATCTGCAAAGGAGACTAGCTCTCCACTCCTCCACCTTGCACTCCTCCTAAACCCTGCAAACCCCTCTGAACCTTGGAACTCCTAGTTATCTCTCTCAACCCTATCCCCCTTTCGGACCTTGAAATCCCCTTCTAAACCCTTGAACTCTTGTGGAGGCAAGAGCCTCCGTCAATCGTTAATGATCAAGCTCTCTTTCTTTACATGCTTTAGCCTACACCTCTCACTAGAATACGACTTGAGGACCTATGCTATGATAGTGGAAGTGAGAGAGGGAGAGAGAGAGGAGTGCACATGATATAGCTACCTATACACTAAGTGTATTGACAATGACCATGAAGATATACATGTGAACCCCTTAGGGTTAGGGCTAGGGTTTTCCCCTATGCCCTATGTGGATAGTGCAATTTACACTATCTTGAACACCCCCTCTTAAATTGCACTGGGTAAGTAGAGGGTGCATGTACAGGACCTTTTTGTGATTTCGTTTGGTGCATATGCTAGCATCCAAAACTGAAAAGAAATCAGAGTAGTATGTGCATATGTGAGCACAGTGGACTATGAAGTGGAAGCATGTACAATGAGTATAACTTACAAGATCCTATACATATCATAGATTTCCCCCTCTTAAGTTGTGGGTCATCCTTCGCCTTTGGGAAAAGGTAAAGTCCACCTGGATCAAAAACTGGTTGATCGAAAGATGACTGTGTGAAGGACTGTGTGTATGGCTGCGTACTGAACATGTCATGAGTCACCGTTGACTGTGCATATGATCTGTGGAAGAGGCATCCATATGTGAGGCTAGTCGATGTAGCTATGGCGATGTGATCCAGTAGGTTGTGACATATGAGGGTGTCACCAACCCAAAAGAACTAACAGCAATGTGAGAGGTATGCTGCAGTAGAATAATCTCTGTCAAATGATGCAGGGTCGAAGAAGACCATATGGTCGATGTAGACAGAGTGATCCTGTTGAGATATCGAGCTCCACTCATGATATGCCAGGGTGACTGTTGTGCATTTATGTCACTGACTTGTTAGCTGCAGATGCGATTGGTACACTGCCCATGAATAATAGCTGGATGATAGCTATATGTACTCTAGTTAGTGGCTCAGTTAGTATGCCACCTAGGTTAGCTGAGTTTGGTTTGAGACCCACATATAGGGTTCATCTATTCCTTTTGTGCTAAGAGAGAGTACTTTTGGCTTTCACAACTAAGAAGAAAATTGTTTTTAGCCTCCACCTTTGTGTGAATTCCCCCATTGTGTATGTGAGAAAGCTACAAGTGAGACTCCTTACTTCTCTCCCACTCTCTTCACATGGTATCAGAGCTCCGGTTCATGGTAAGGAGCTCAAGAAAGCAAACCAAGTTCACGGTGTCTTGGTAAGAGGATCAGTGTTGCTTTCCTTTTTCGAGTTTGGGAGCAAATCTCTGCAGGTAGCACAGCCGGAAAGTGCAAGAGTGCATTGTCTCAGATTGGGACACCCTTCGCAATGTGGCGAGAGGGTAGTATATGCTGCGGGATAGGCCAAGCCCTCGGTGACATTATTTTTTGATTCGAGGCCTTTTGGGGCTTGTTTTGGTGGTAGAAGTTTTCCGCAGGCACTCAAAAAGGTGCCCTATTTTTGCCATGCAACCACTATTCTACAAGTTGGTGAAAAGTTATCACAAAATTTGCATCGTATGCCTATGTGCAGAGATATTGGGAGTGACAGAATCATTCTTATTGCTTGTTGATGCAAAATCGTCATTAGGAAGTGACTGTGTGGTCAAATACCACTTTCATCAGTTTTGCAGATTTGCCCTTATGAGGCAGAAGTTGTGTTTTTTGCAATGATAGAATATTTTTGCACTGTTTTGTAATGGCGTCTGATGCTCTTTCACAGATAGTCACTGAAAAGCTTGACAAGAACAACTTCCCAGCATGGAAGTTTAGAATGACGAATTTCCATAAGGGAAAAGGCTATTAGGAGTTCATTACTAGAGCTGAACAAGAACCAGTTATTCCTAATGTTCACAATCAACAAGAGTTGCAGGCATTTAAAGGATGGCATGAGAGAGCTAGAAAGTTATGTATTGGCTGTCTATCAGTATTTCAGATTCTATGATTGTGCATATTCAAGAAGCAAGCACGCCGAAGGAGGCGTAGGATACTTTGACAAAAATGTATAGCACAAATACACAAGCCAGGAAAATGCAGCTCAAGTAGGAGTTGCATAATGTGCAGAGAGAAAATATGAGCATCAATGACTACCACATGAAGGTGAAGAAGATTGCAGATGCACTTGCTTCTACTGAGTCACTAGTGGAAGATGATGATTTAGTTTCTGTGACCTTGAATGGTCTAGGAAAGTATTATGCACAGTTTCGGACATCCATTGCCATCCGTGACAATTTTCCTAATTATGGGGAGTTGATTGCTCTTCTAATTTCTGAAGAGCAAAGAAATGGTGGTGCATCTTCTTCAAGAGGAACTTCAAAAGAAGCTGTCTTCTACACAAATGCTAGAAGAGGTAGAGGTAGAGGTAGAGTAAGCAAATTTGGAGGCCGTGGTAGAAATCAAAATATGCAGCAAATTCAAGAAAACTAGTCCTATGGAGGAGGACGTGGTAACCTTAGAGGCAGGGGGAGCCAAAGAGGTCGTGGTGGATGGCAGAGAAGCCAAAATGCAAACAGCAATGTTGAATGCTACTACTGTGGTAAAATGGGTCATATGGCTAAAGACTGCTACAAAAAGTAGAATGACATCATGAATGGAAAATTGCAGCAAGGCAATTATGCATCCTCTAGTAGACAGGGTGATGACAGAAATGAGCATTTGTTTATGGTGCAGCACAGGACCAATTCTATGACAAGTGCAGAAGATGTGTGGTATGTTGACTCACGGGTGTCAAACCACATGACAGGTCATGCAGAATGGATGCAGGATGCAAGGAAAATGGAAAGACCAGGATTTGTGGAGACTGGTGATGATACTGCACATCCTATTGTGCAGATTGGTAAAACTCCTTTGTCTACACAAAAGAAATATGTGTATGATGTATTTCATGTCTCGAATATCACTTAGAACCTAGTTTCTGTTGGTCAAATGGTTGAGCAGGGCTTGCAGGTCAGATTTAATCCTCATGGATGCTTTGTTGAGGATATGAAAAATAAAGGTCGCTTGATAGCAAAAGGGAAGAAGAAGGGCAGGATGTTTACGTTGGATGCGGACATGCTCGAATTGAGTGCAGCAATGTTTGCACATGGGACCAGTGTAGTTGCACATATTGATATCTGGCATAAATGCATTGGTCATGTTAATGTATAGTGACTTAAATTAATGCAGGTATAAAATATTGTTGCAGGATTGCCTAAGTTCAAGGTTGCAGAAATGCATAAGGTATGTGAAGCCTGTCAATTTGGAAAACAGGTAAGGAAACCATTTCCTAGACATGTTCAAGAGAGTAAGAGGCCATTGGAATTAATCCACTCTGATGTGTGGACTACTAAAGCTACATCTATTGGAGGCTGTCATTATTTTGTCACTTTTATTGATGACTACAGCAGAAAAGTTTGGGTGTATAAAAAAGAAAAGTGAAGTGTTTGGGCATTTCAAAGCTTTTAAAGCCATGGTTGAGAAAGAAACAGGCCTGCAAATAAAATGCCTAAGGTCAGATGGAGGGGAAGAGTACCTCTCAAATGAGTTTGCAAGGTTCTTGCAAGAGCATGGCATAAAGCAGCAATATTCATGTAGTCATACCCCACAGCAAAATGGACTTGCAGAAAGGAAAAACAGGCATATCTTGTGCCATGCTCAATGAAAAAGACATGCCAGATTATTATTCGGCTGAGCAGTTGCTATAGTAGTCTACATAATGAATAGGACTCCCACTGCAGCAATACATGGCATGAAGCCAGAGGAGAGGTATATTGGTAGGAAACCAGATATTTCTCATTTGAAATTTTTTGGTTGCATTGCCTATGTTCATGTGCTAGATGAGTTGAGATCCAAGTTGGATCCAAAAGCTAAGAAGTGCATCTTTATTGGTTATTCTCTATAGCAAAAAGGGTATAGATGCTATAACCCTTCTACTCATAAGTTTACAGTGAGCAAAGATGTTGTTTTTTATGAGATGAGCAGTTGGTATAAACCAGTAAATGTGATTGATGATGTAGATGCACAAAATGGTAATGCTGCACAAAATTCATAGCAACAATCACAAAATATTAGTGGACCTGTAGTGTCCTCTAGCAGTGGTTCACATACTTCGCCATGGATAGGCAGATTGAGATCAAGAGAATCTCCTCAAAGCAATGCAGATAGTGGTATGCAAGTATCACAAAAGGGAAAAGAGAAAGTAGATCAGCCTATGGTTGATGTGAATGCAGGTCACTCTTATGTGGATGGTGAATCCAGTGGCTCAGAATAGAGCCTTGATGATGAGTTGGGTATTCCTTCCATTGTTACACCTGGAGTAAGGAAGACAAGGGATGTTTTGAGAGCACCTGGTAGTGAGCCTATTTTGCACAGGTCTACTAGAGTTAAGTATCCTGTGGATAGGCTAAAATATGATGGATTTATAGCCATTCACTATGCCTATATGGTCAAAGTGATACATGAACCAGAACCCACTTCTTTTGAGCAAGCCATGGGAAAAGAAAAATGTGAGAAAGCCATGGATGAAGAAATGGATGCCTTGAAAGAAAATGCTACATGGGAATTGGTGCCTTTGCCTAAAGACAAGAATGCAATTGGCTGCAAGTGGGTCTATAAGGTGAAGCACAATGCAGATGGTTCTGTGAGTAGATACAAGGCAAGATTAGTTGTCAAGGGGTATGCACAGACATATGGCATTGATTATGAAGAAACATTCAGTTCGGTTGCAAGGATGGCAACGGTAAGAGCAGTCATTGCTATGGTTGCATCAAAGGGATGGTCTTTACATCAGATGAATGTAAAGAATGCCTTATTACATGGTGATTTGCAAGAAGAGGTCTATATGGAGCAGCCACCAGGTTATGTGCATGCTGTTTTGCAGGTTGAAGAAAGCCTTGTATGGCTTGAAGCAAGCACCCAGAGCATGGTCTGACAAGATAGGACAGTATCTTGTCACTATTGGCTTTCAGATTTCCACGGTAGATTTCTCACTTTATGTGAGAAAAACAGAGAAAGGTATTATGTTGCTTGTCATTTATGTTGATGATTTGATCATCACATGTGATAGTGATGAAGATATCCTTCATGTGAAAATGCTATTGAAGCAGAAGTTTGAGATGAAGGATTTGGGAGAGCTGCATTACTTCTTAGGCATTGAGGTGATTAGATCCACAAGTGGGATATGGCTCTTGCAGAGGCAGTATGGATCGGACATGCTGTCCAAATATGGGATGATAGGCTATAAGCCTATTTCAATTCCTTTGGAGTAGAATGTGAAGCTGAGCGCAGATGCAGGTGAGCTTCTAGAAGACCCTACTATGTACAGATGCATAGTAAGAAGTTTGATTTATATGACTATTACTAGGCCAGATTTGAGCTATGCTGTTGGGTTGGTAAGTCAGTTTATGCAGGCTCCAAGGAAATCGCATTTAGATGTGGCTAGATGCATACTGAGGTATGTGAAGTCCACATTGCAGTATGGACTATTTTATGAGACTGGGGTTTAGATATAGTTGCATGGATGCACTGATGCTGATTGGGTTGGTAGTATTTCTGATAGACAATCTACCAGTGGATATGTGTTCTCTTTTGGGAGTGTTGTAGTCACTTGGAGCAACAAGAAACAGCCTACAGTTGCCTTGTCGTGCACAGAGGCTGAGTACAGGGGTGCAGCAATGGCTACATGTGAGGTAGCTTGGTTGTGTAAGCTACTTTATGATATGCATTAGTCTACGAATGGGCCAATTGTCATTTATTATGACAACATGAGCAGTATACACTTGGCAAATAACCGAGTCTATCATGCTAGATCAAAGCACATTGAGGTGCATTATCACTATGTGTGGGAGAAGGTTCTAGTAGGTTTTATTGATCTGGCTTATGTCAGCACAGAGGATCAAGTAGCTGACATATTCACGAAGGCATTGGGTGCAGAGAATTTGCACAAGTTCAGAGACCTACTTGGTGTGTAGGATTTGGGATTGAGCTCAAGCGGGAGTGTTGAGATATCGAGCTCCATTCGTGATATGCTAGGGTGACCATTGTGCATTTATGTCACCGACTTGTTAGCTGCAGATGTGGTTGGTACACCACCCATGAATAATAGCTAGATGACGGCTATCTTTATGTACTCTAGTTAGTGGCTCAATTAGTATGCCACCTAGGTTAGCTAAGTTTGGTTTGAGACCCACATATAGGGTTCATCTATTCCTTTTGTACTAAGAGAGAGTACATTTGGCTTTCACAACTAAGAAGAGGAAAACTATTTTCAGCCTCCACCTTTGTGTGTATTCCCCCATTGTGTATGTGAGAAAGTTGCAAGTGAGACTCCTTACTTCTCTCCCACTCTCTTCACAAATCCAGGGGCTGAAAATCTAGGGCCGAAGGTGTAGGTATGATACACTGCTATGCTGATGAAGAGGCCCATACAAATGATAAGGTATAGGAACCTATCCAACCTATATGCTCAACTGTCATGAGCTAGAGGTCATCTGCTGTGTGCATAGCTAAACATCCATCGGCATAGGATGTAGCATGTGTCATAGGCTCAATGTCGAGCTAACAGTTTAAAGGCCTAGAAGCTTGAAATACAACTGAAAGTGCAAAAGATGTCCCTGAGGTGAATGAGGTGCTGAATGCTGATGTAGGGACTGATCTGTAATCCTACATCCAACCACTGATGTGCATTAAGTATGGACTGTATACAATAGCCATAAGTGCATGATGAAACACTAAGTCTCCCCAAGTTGTGCTATGGCTGAACCTGATGATGTCTATTGCATTGGAGTAGGACCGCACTGATGCATAGGTATCCTCATGCTGAGGAATGATTTGCTGATCGAAAGAGGTGGTTGTGATAACTAGATCCAAGGATGCAATGCGGCATGACTGAGCTGATGCTAGAATGTCTTGAATTTGTTCCACTATAATTAAATGGCTAGTTGGCATGTTTCCTTCTGAAAAATTTACCAAGGCATTGTCAATTGAGTTACCTGAATTTGTTCCACTATAATTAAATGGCTAGTTGGCATGTTTCCTTCTAAAAAATTTACCAAGGCATTGTCAATTGAGTTACCTTTTTTCGAGTTCTGTTTGTCTGAAGAGCTCATTGTCTGAAGAGCTCGTTGTTTGATTACTTTGCTTCCAATGTACAACTCGAAGAACATATTACCTTCTAAATCTGTGAGTTGAAGTGTCCCATTGTCAAAAACTTCCACTAGCCGATAGGGTCCATTCCAACCCAACTTAAAATTGGTTTTGATAGGCCCCAACTTAGCAGTATAGAGTAACACAAGCATACCCTTCTTAAAATGCTTAAGCACAATATGTCAATTGTGCCAGGCCTTCCTTTTATGCTATATTACCATCTATGACAAGGTACCTTGGAGATGTAACTCATTTAGGTGGCTTACTTGATGCAGTCGCCCCTTGATTGCCTCTATCTCACCTAAATGATGTTCGATAGCAATGCAAAGACTCAAAACAATATATTCCAAGGGAAATTTTACCTCTAAGCTAAAGGCCATATGAAAGGGTGTAAGACTTGTAGTTACCTTGTAAGCAGTACGATAAGCCCATAAGGCAAAGTGTAGCTTGGTGTCCCATTCACTCTTAGAGGACTTTACTATCTTAGTGAGGATGAGTTTAAATGGCTTATTAGTTGACTCGACTTCACCATTACCACGATCATAGTAAGTAGTGGAGACTGTATGCATGATGTTGAATTCTATTTTAAGTAACCACATCACGTCATTGAGGAAATGTGTCCCTTGATCCACTGACAAGACTCAAAGGGAATCCATACTTGCATATAATAATTTCATAGATGAACATGGTTGTAATCCGAGCCGAGTTGTCTCGAAGTGCCTCAACTTTTGCCCACTTAGTAGCATAATCAATGGAAACAATGATATATTTATTTTGAGTGAATATGTCTACTTTAAAAGGACCAGCAAAATCCAAACACCAGCATTGAAAGGCTTCCCATAGTTTGATTGGTTGCAAAGGCATAGATTGATTAGCCAATAACATCACATTGCATGCACTTGGTCTGAGCATCCTTGAATAAGGTTTCCTACCGTATTTGTACTTGTAACACCTTTCTAGTAGTTAGCTCCCATTGGAAATGTCCTCTTGAAGGACCCAATTGAGCCTCCTGCAATATGACAACTCATTCATGTGGCAAAAACCAACGTCGTAGGATCCCATCTATACACTGACGATATAGCTGCTTGCCAATCACAGTGTATTTCCAATCCTTTAAAAAAAATTGTCTATGTCTGTCTCGATGCATGATTTCAGGAAATGTGCCTTTAGATAAGTAATCCACCAACTCAGCATATGTAGTCTCACAATAATCAATTGCAAACAATTTAGCATCTAGGGATTCCATATCAACTCCCATGTTTCCTTGGGTGCTGGTAACCTGGACAAACAGTGAGCTCCCACATGGCTCTTTCCTGGCTTATGAATAATTTTGAAGTTGAGATCTTGCAATGAAAGCATCCAATAAACAAGCCATCCTTGAATGATAGTCTTATTGATAAGATAAAGCAAGGCTTGAATCTTGATGATCTACATAGAGCATAAAGTGGTTACCAAGTAAATAGTGCCTTAGTTTTTGCACAATAAATACCATTCCCAAAGCTTCTCACTCGGTAGTGCTATAATTTGACTCGACAGGTGTCAAAAGTTTGCTAGAATAATATACTAGATAGTCCAATCGACCATCTAGCTGAGCCAGAATAATGTCGAAAGCATAACCAGAAGCATCCACATGTACATGAAAGATAACCTCCCACTTTGGTTGTCTAAGAATTGGAGTAGCCATTGCTTGGTTTTTCAAATGATTGAAAACTATAGTCAACTCGGAATTCCATTCAAACTTAGCATCCTTCTTTATCAATTCATACAAAGGTCTAGCAAAGTCTTTGATGAATGTGCAACATAAATTGATAAACTCCATGAAAGAATGTAACTGAGTTAAGTTATGAGGCTCAGGCATCTATTGCATGGTTTTAATTTTACCTAGCTCAGTTCTAATTCCATCCTTGGAAATAACATGGCTGAATAGAATATTAACTCGGACATAGAGCACACCCTTTACTAGATTTAGAGAGACGTCTACTTGTCTGTATCTCAAAAACACTTTCTCCAAGTATCCAAGGTGATCGATATCCAAAGAATACACAAAAAAATCATCTAAATAAATAGCAATGAACTCGGTGAGCTAGTCTCCAAAAGTTTCAACCATAAACTTCTAGAAGGTTGACAGACATTTCTTAATTCAATAGGCATCAATTTGGTTGCATAGGCCACCCATTCTGTAATAAAAGTAGTTTTGATTGATCCTCTAGAGCCACTGTTATCCGGTTATACCCACTATAACCATCCATAAATGAGTACATCTCATGTCCTACAGCTTGATCCAAAATTCCATCAGTAAAGGGTATGGGGAATGGATCAAGAACTTGTATGGGCATTTAATTACCTATAGTCCACATAGACTCAGAGTTTGCCATTTTTCTTAGGCACAACTACAATAGGAAATAGCAAGTCACTAAGATCAATGGCATATATAAACCCAGCACGTAAGAGTTAACTGTCATAACCTTTGCAAGAAATCTTTGGACATTGCATATCAGTCGGGAAAATACCCAATTGAAAACTGATTGAACCACCTTTGAGCATTTTTTATTAAGGTACATGGAAAATAGTCCATATACTCTTCATCTGTTGTTGCACCATTGATGTTGCAGACATGAAAAAAACTCTGCAAGTGACTATAAGGATCTTCATCATTTGTGCCTTTGAAATTTTGAAACTTTACCTTGATGTTGGAGCTGGACTTAAAATTTTCTTCTCCAAAACCCAAGTGGGTAGGTCTACTGCTCGAAAGAACCAATTCACTATCTCCCCACCTCCTCTTGCCTTGGTTGGTATTGTCTTCAGGCCTCAAGGGTGCAGCTTGACGTATACCCATCGGACGATTAGGTAGTATGTATGTTATGAGAGGAACTCGAGAGAACTTCCTTAGCTGCTCCTCATTCACCTTGGATCTTCTCATATTCCTCTCTCCATCAGAAGCACGCCTGACTTTACAATGATAGATTCTTTGTCCATTAGCCATGGTCGGTCTTTTGTCTTCATATCCTTCTCGACGCAATCATTGTGGAATGATGGTTGAGTATCATCAAAGATGTTCTCATCGCTCCCTGAGTTTGCCTTCTTGTTCACCTTGTTGCTCTACTTAGGAGATGGCCATCTGTTTGAAATCCAAACTCTCTATAGATGAGTGCTCGGGTTCCATTTTACATGACAAACTTTCACCTGCCAATCTCATGGAATGCCTCAGCCCACAACACCATTGTTCTGACCATCTAGCTCTACATATAATAGTCAAATTCCACCCCTTGGGTAGCATAGCCAAGTCTCTCTTCTCATGCTTGTCACTTTTGTTGGATAGTTGCTTTTGCCAGCCTCCTTTGGGCATTGAACTCTAGTTTTGAGATTGGTCCACTTCTCATAGTTGGATGTAACCATTGCCTCTAGCTCAGATACTCTTCATGTCTAGCCACATATCTTCTTCATCTCTCTGAGCATATGTTAGACCATTGCTTAAGTCAAAAAGGAGTCTAAAAGAAATCCAAGTACTTTCTATATTCTACACCCCATCCGTCAAGCATGCTACCCTGCTAATGCCACTTTGTCTGGAGTTACTTGAATAAATTTTCTCTAGTAGCCCATAATTCCCAGCAATTGTTTCACTTTGTCACGAGCTAGCATGAACTCTCTTCTTGTTCTACTCTGACACCAAGATTACCAACTCGGTTCTCTAAATCTCCTATTTAAATAGCTTGTCAATTCAAAATTCACTTGACCCTTTCCCAATAGGATTGCCAAAATGTTAACACTTCTGGCCAACTAACTCAAGAGTGCTCACCTGACTAACTTCAAGTCTCTCACTCGACTAACTCAGGAGTGCTTGGTTTATGACCCACCGTGCTTGGTGAATATGCTTGCTCTGGCAATCCTAAGGGAAGTGTGCTTGGATGCATAATAGGTGCCAACATATAAAACACTCAGAGGTCGGGGTTAGATATCAGACCATGTGATGATGGGAGAACACCGAGTTATAAACACAAACACTTAGACAGTGTAGTCAATACAACATAATTGAATAGATTAGAAAATCAATTGATCCTTCACTATCAACACTCATTGAATCAAACTATCTTGATTCAACCAAGCTGCCTCGGCTTGCAATGAACACTCCCTATCATAGCAACTTGGATTAGAGGAAGAGAACTCAACACACTCCTCTCTTGTTCTCTTCTTTGCCTGTTACAACCAGAAAAATACCTAAGGAACCTCCTTCTAAAAGAGTGTGTGCTTGGTGAGCCAACTTCGATCATCTAATTGGCTGTCATTGAGATCAACTACACCTCTGCTATAAAATTGGTGCTCGACTAACTCAAATGCTTCCAACTAAGGCTGATATTTGGTGATCATGTGCCTATTAGCTTGACCTGGGGCTAACAAAGAAGCAATGATATCCTTTGAGTAGAGGGTATCTTACGTGTTTAGTGTTTCAAGTGTGTTATGTATAACATTATTCATTCGATATGTTAGCATGTTCATATTATATGTGTCTCTGTCTCTTTATGTTAGGTTGACAACACTGCTAACCTCATGTGAGCAATCAAAAATGTGGAAATATAAACTACCTAAGGAGACCAAAATAGAATCTCACCACAAAAAGTGCACAAGAAATCATAAGAAGTAAACTAATGATATGGAAATCGTATGTCAATATCATTCCCTAACTTTTTTTGATTCTCTACCATGCAATTATCATATCTTGATGTTTCTATTGAACAAAATTAGGTGCTCAATATTCTTGATCCAAGAAATTGTGATGTCTGAAAAACAAAAGTCTTTTCATTGTTCTTTGATGCAAGTCACGATTCTATTGTTACCTTGTCAAAGCTCAAGTTTCTTGCTAATGCAAAGATGAGAAGTAAGAAGAGACTCATGTTTAACATTTCACTTCTTGATTCAAAAAAGAGAATTAGAGAGACATATTTCATGCGTTAGGAGATAATTAGTATAGAGGGTATGTATGACATGCCTAGCTTTTGTATTCTAATGAAGTGTTCTATGTGGAGCCCTCATGGAGACTAAATGCTAATTTTGTTGTTTGCTATGAAGGTGAGTAATAATAGAGGTCTTCCTTAAGAAATTAGAGACCCATGCATTGATGGGTTTGAAGGATTTGCATGCACTTTGTACAATGAGCCATCCACTTGAGTTGCCAAAAGATTTTACATTTCAACAAGACATAGAGGGGAGAGTGAAAACATGTTTACCTTGTTGAGATTTAGGAAAATTAGATAGAGCTAAGAGAAAAAGAAGAGGAGATTGAGGAGTGCAAAGGAAGGCAACAGAGCTTGACCAAGTAGCTCAACATCTAGTTTTTTGTAATGCGATAAAAAATTCTCTCTGTTGCATTTATTTTTGTGTGAAATGAAACAACATTCAAATTGTATGTCTTTAAGGTATCTCTTTTGCTTGGTGCAAGAGAAAAAATTAATTATGTGCCTAGGTAGTGCAAAGGTTGGTTGGAGATAGGGCACCCAACCACATGTATGTATCTTGAAACTATTCTATGCCTTGTCTCAATGGAATATTGCCCACTGACCTTGGTGGAGTGATTTCATTGAAGGACAAGCCTTGACAAGAGAGAGAGGTACCATGCAATTATTATATCTTGATGTTTCTTTTGAACAAAATTAGGTGCTCAATATTCTTGATCCAAGAAATTGTGATGTGTGAAAAACAAAAGTCTTTTCATTGTTCTTTGATGCAAGTCACGATTCTATTGTTACCTTATCAAAGCTCAAGTTTCATGCTAATGCAGAGATGAGAAGTAAGAAGAGACTCATGTTTAACGTTTCACTTCTTGATTCAAAAAAGAGAATTATAGAGACATATTTCATGCATTAGGAGATAATTAGTATAGAGGGTATCTATGATATGCCTAGCTTTTGTATTCTAATGAAGTGTTCCATGTGGAGCCCTCATGGTGACTAAATGCTAACTTGGCTATTTGCTATGAATGTGAGTAATAATAGAGGTCTCCCTTAAAAAAGTATAGACCCATGCATTGATGGGTTTGAAGGATTTGCATGCACTTTGTACAATGAGCCATCCACTTGAGTTGCCAAAAGATTTTACATTTCAACAAGACATAGAGGGGAGAGTGAAAACATGTTTACCTTGTTGAGATTTAGGACAATTAGACAAAGCTAAGAGAACAAGAAGAGAAGATTGAGGAGTGCAAAGGAAGACAACATAGCTTGACTAAGTAGCTCAACATCTAGTTTTTAGTAATGCAATATAAAATTCTTTCTCTGTTGTAGTTATTTTTTGTGTGAAATGAATCAACATTAAAACTGTATGTCTTTAAGGTATCTCTCTTGCTTGGTGCAAGAGAAAAAATTAATTATGTGCCTAGGTAGTGCAAAGGTTGGTTGGAGATAGGGCACCCAACCACGTGTAAGTATCTTGAAAGTAATCTATGCACTATCTCAATGGAATATTGCCCACTAACCTTAGTGGAGTGATTTCATTGAAGGACAAGCCTTGACAAGAGAGAGAGGTATCATGCAATTATCATATCTTGATGTTTTTTTTGAACAAAATTAGGTGCTCAATATTCTTGATCCAAGAAATTGTGATGTCTGAAAAACAAGAGTCTTTTCATTGTTCTTTAATGCAAGTCATGATTCTATTGTTACCTTATCAAAGCTCAAGTTTCTTGCTAATGTAGAGATGAGAAGTAAGCACAGACTCATGTTAAACGTTTCACTTCTTGATTCAAAAAAGAGAATTATAGAGACATATTTCATGCGTTAGGAGATAATTAGTCTAGAGGGTATGTATGATATGCCTAGCTTTTGTATTCTAATGAAGTGTTCTATGTGGAGCCCTCATGGTGACTAAATACTAACTTGGCTGTTTGCTATATAGGTGAGTAATAATAGAGGTCTTCCTTAAGAAAGTAGAGACACATGCATTGATGGGTTTGAAGGATTTGCATGCACTTTGTACAATGAGCCATCCACTTGAGTTGCCAAAAGATTTTACATTTCAACAAGACATAGAGGGGAGAGTGAAAACATGTTTACCTTGTAGAGATCTAGGACAAGTAGACAGAGCTAAGAGAAAAAGAAGAGGAGATTGAGGAGTGCAAAGGAAGGCAATAGAGCTTGACCAAGTAGTTCAACATCTGGTTTTTAGTAATGCTATATAAAATTCTTTCTGTATTGCATTTATTTTTTGTGTGAAATGAATCAACATTAAAATTGTATGTCTTTAAGATATCTCTCTTGCTTGGTGCAAGAGAAAAAATTAATTATGTGCCTAGGTAGTGCAAAGATTGGTTGGAGATGGGGCACCCAACCATGTGTATGTATCTTGAAAGTATTCCATGCATTGTCTCAATGGAATATTGCCCACTGACCTTGGTGGAGTGATTTCATTTAAGGACAAGCATTGACAAGAGAGAGAGGTACCTCTACATGACAAAGCCCTCTCTTAACCAATTTGATGAGTTTGCCATGAGGCTAATGCCCAAATCAATAAAGTCCTCTGAGGTCTATTGGAGTGATACAAATACACCGATAATGAGATTTTCTTCAAATAAGAAAAGTAAGGATAAGGAGAATTGTAGAGACTGCAACTTGAAGGCCTCCATCAATAGATGTTTCAACAAAAGATAAAGCAAGGGAATGCCTTTGGATAATATGATTCATTTAGCTTTTGTAAAAATTCTGGCCTTGATTATTTGATTGGTTTGATTTACTTGTCTAGTTGTCTAGTTGTTGGTTTGATTTACTTGTCTAGTTGTTGATGTGATTCTACCTAATTTTGACAAAGCTATGGAGGAGACAACTATGCAAGAACATGGTGAGGAACATAGCATCTTTGTTTGGATATTTAATTTTAACATAGTCATGAAATCTAATTGGTAATATTGTGCGATTTGGTTACATTATTGTAATAATAGTGGTTGAAAGAGATAAATATGATGAAAGGTCCAAAGAAAAGATACATTCGTTTATTCCATCTTTGTTTAGAGAGTTTGACAAGACCTTGAATTTGTTGTTGGGGTATCAATTAATGTGTTACTTCAACTTTTCAACTTAGACTTTGGTCACTTTGTCCTTAGAGTTGACATTCATGTGCTTTGAACTCGTCCTTGGAATGGAAATTCTAGTGCTTTATTGATTATGCTTCACAATCATTACTTAATGGATGCATGTATTGAATTATATAAAATTGTAACACAAATTTCGATTGTTCTTGCTTGATTTTCATCGCTCACTTATTGTGCCTCACTCGTTTTCACTACTTAGAGTATTGACTACCTCATAAATGGAAAGTCACATGTTGAACAATGGCTATAGCAAACATCCTTTGAGCATTTAGCACCCACATAAAAACTAGAATGTATGAATAGGATGCCTTAACTCAGCACTAGAATTCACTACAAACAAGAATTATAATGGAATTGTGCTAGCTCGGTCATCCTCTCTGCTTGCAGTAGTGAAACATGCACATATATACACAATATCAGTTTTGAAAACTAAATGTAATATAGCATAGCATAGAGATTGTGCTATATGGCATGTATAATAGCACAAAGTATTATAGATAATGTGTTGTATGGATATAAATATTGTGCTATATGGTCTAACTATGCTATAGCATAGATAATGTGCTATATAGCATAGTTTGTTTTACATAGCACATATTATGTATTATGTGGCATAGATTGCCCTCTATAGCACATTGTGTAAGCTTTAAAGAACATAACCTATGCTACATAGCACATTGTCCACGTTTTATAGCATCAAATAGAAAATAATACCATAGAATATCCCATGAGTTTTTTTTTGTATATAGCCTAGACCAGCATAGAATAGCACAAATAGTGTGCTATACACCAAAGATTATGTGCTATTAATCATAAGTTATACATTGAACTATGCTATATATGGATAAGGAACCATGTAGCAAAGATAATGTGTTAATATAATTTGTGCTATATAGCACATACATAATCTATGCTATGTGGTACATATTGGCCAATATAGCACATTACATAGATATGTAGCAAATAACCTATGCTTTATGGCACATTATTGATTTTTAGCATATAATGCACAAATTATCTACAACTTATTTTTAATGCATAGCACAAATTAGCACAGAATATCACAAATAAACATCACTTCTCCTCCAACATCTATTAATTAAATTGCCTTCATCTCCACCTCGATCTGATTTACCTAAGGTGTATTGAACCCATTAATTAATCTATGCTTCCCTCTACCCTCCCCTCTCCCTCTCCCTCGTCGGTAAACCCTCCACTCTCCCTCTCCCTCTCCCTCTTCTCCCTCCCTCTCTGCTCATTCCTCCGCTCTCCCTCTCCCTCTGTTCACACCTCCCCTCCAGTCAGCCCTCCCCTCTCCATCTCCCACCTCTCCTTCCATTCAGCCCTCCCCTCTCCCTCTCCCCCCCCTCCCTCTCCGTTCTTCTCCCTCTCCCTCCCCCTCTCTAGCTCCATCACCCCCTCTCTAGCTCCATCTCCCCCTCTCCCTCCCCCTCTCTCCCCCTCTCTGAGTTATCGCCCCCATTCCCCCTCATATACTCTCACAACGCGCAAACTAGAAGCTTCTCAAATCGGCCATTCTTAAATCTGCGAACTGTAAGCTCCTCAACTTCTTCAATTTGACCTTATGTTAACTCATTAATTTTTGTCAAAACAATCCCATTCTCCCCCCGCCACCTACGACTAATTAATTAATAGCGATTTTTCCAAATTTAGGGTACCTATTAGCACACAATATCACAAATAAACATCATGTGGTATTAATTATAGGTTATGTGTCTAACTATGCTTTAGGATAGGCTTTGTGCTATATAGGTCATGCTACATAGCATATGCTATATAGCACAAAGCCTATGCTACATAACCTATGCTATATAGCACATTATTGCGGTTATATAGCATAGGTAAACACATGTAGGAAGGATTATGTGTAGTAGCATAGTCAATGTGTTATATGGAGCACATAAGAATGCCACACGACGCAAATCAAGTGCTATAAAGCATATAATCTTTGCTACATGTGTCTACCTATGCTATATAGCATAGGTTATGAGCTATAACTACTCAGCCAGCTGCTCCTGCTGTTCCTCATCCTCGCCTCTCCCGCCCAACCTCCCTACCACTCTTTGCCTCTGTCCTCCTTCTTGCTTCCACCCCATCTTGCCTCCTCTCATCCTCTTCTCTACCTCCTCCCTGCCCACTTCTACCCCCACCTCTGCTCCCGCCTTCATCACACCTCCAACTCACCACCCCTCTACCTCATCCTGCCTCCCTCTCCTATGCCTCCACCCTGCCTCCATTCCACCTCCCCTCCGCCTCTTCTGCCTTCTCCCACTACCTTCTCACCTCCTGTCCGCCTCTCTTCCCTCCCCTGTGCCCTTCTTTTAACCCTTCTCTGCCTCTCCCCCTTTTCGCCTTTCTCTTCCCCTCCCACTCTTCTTCACCCATCCACCCCTCCTCCCTTTGCTACTGGTGGTGCTATGCATAGGTTGTGAGTTCCCCTAGCTTTGTGGGAAGCCTTTGGTGCTACCCATGGGGGAGGCCGTGTATGGTGAATAATTTCCTCTTCCAAGCGATATTTCTTGGAAAGCAACCCACTGAGCTACTCCTAGGCCAACATTGGGCATGTACGAGACCTTGTGAGCCCTAGGAGCAGCTACAATCTAGCCCCCTTTTTCTTTTTTTTAGTTTCTCAGACCCCTTAGGGCTGGTTTTCCCCTTTCTTTTTCCTTCCTTCCCAGCAGTAGCGGTGAGTTTTGTGCCTTGTTTTAGAGAAAAAGAATTGATGGTGACCTTGGTCTAGCCAAAGAGGCTCTATGGAAGCACCCTCGAATCCCACAACCATTAAGGTTATTATTTCTCCAACCGACAAGCAATGGGCACCATGTAGTTCAGCCCCTCTAGGATAAGGCCGTCATGGGTAGAATTGTGGGCCTCACACCCATAAGGAGGGAGTAGATCTAGGCGAGCTTGGCACTAGAGGGCGACTACATTTAGGAGATCACCATCTACGAAAGAGGCATCTTTCTCATCCAGCTGAGAGCTCTGAAGAGACATGGTAGTAGGAGAATGCCAAGCTAACTAGGAATGGAATGGAAATATGGAAATCATAATGGAAAGAACAAGTGCAAGGCAATGATAAGCAATACATATGGCTCCCACAATACATTCCCCCCTTGGCTTCATAATAGGACATGTTAGGAAGACACACACCAAAAAAGAGAAAACTCAATACATCATTTTTAGGAGGAATATCCAAGGCAGAGGACCTTTAGACTCAATGAAAACCAAAATTCAATACATCAATTTTTGGGGGCTACCCAGGGCAGAGAACCCAAGTACATTAAGCCATAGAATAGATTTTTTTAGAAATCTCTTTGTATAAGAGATGTCCTCCGCAAAGTTGTTGCACATGTGTGTGCACATTCTTCCTAATATATGGGTGAATTCTGGGAAGAATGCCCCCTAAAGAAAGTGTCAATGAAGTCCATGGCAACAACTCGTGGAGCAATCACTACATGACTCTCAACATGTCGGACTGAAAGTCACCCAAAAGTGGATGTAGAGGCCTCAAGTACCATGAGCAATCGGGAGTCAATCAATGTGTAGTACCTCTGGTGCCAATCGGAGAAGCAAGGTCGAAGAGATCACTTTTTGATGGAGAGTGGTCTACATCAAGCTCGAGGTAATGCACCAGTGTCGAAGTAGAAGAGAGTGACCAAGGGTAAGGGTAGCTTCACATGAATATTGGACAGTAGCTCAATAATCAGGAGCTGACTAAAAGAGTGCAATGTCGGGCTACTCAATCGTGACCAGGTTGCTGAAGAGGAGTGAAGGATAGAATTCAAGCTACTGTAACATATGGCAGGAGCTTTTACTAGCGAAACTGAGGCAGAAATGTGGACAGCTCGAATGGCGAGGAGATAGAGCTAGGACGGGTGAGCTGTGGCTTGCTGAATGGCGGGCTTAATGTTGGAGCAGAGATGACGGAGATGTTGAGCTGCATGAGGTGGAAATTGCAGTAAAAATGGCGGTTATTTGTAGGGTTGTAGGAAGACGAAGTACGCAAAGATTTATGGCAGGCAGGAGGAGCTCAGTTTGGTGCAAATTTCAGCAAGGAATAGGTGGGAATTGCAGGCGAAATATACTTCAGCAGAGGGGCGGAAGTTGAGCTGAGCTAGAGCAATAAATCTCGGGCAGATGAGGAGAGAGAATGTGGGTTTTCCTTCATCAAATGGCAAAAATTTTCACGCAAGTACAATAGCAAACTATAGCAGCTCCGCATCTTCATTTTCTTCATGCTTCAAGTATCCATGTTGGGGAAGCTCCAATGCCGGTGGTGAGGCTTGGGTAGGAGGAGAGGAGCTCAAGGTGGAGAGGCAAAGGAAGAAGAGGACCTTCCCATGAGGAAGAGGGAAGGTAACTTCATGGCTACTCTCTTACCTCAACCTCTTGGAGGTGGCTCTAATACCATATGAAGAGACATGGTAGTAGGAGAATGCCAAGATAACTAGGAACGGAATGGAAATATTGAAAGCATAGTGGAAAGAATGAGTGCTAGGCAATGATAACCAAAATACTCACATGATAGAAAGCTTGATGTTGACTGACTTTTTTTTACTCAAGCTAAGTACAACACTATATAGTGTGACACTATACTCTAGAAAGTTTATGGGATATCTCCCAATATGACACGTGGCATGTCTAGGACTCACTAGACTATAAAACACCCCCTAGACACCTAGTACACTCATTTTTTGACTCACTTTGGTTTCATATTCCAACAAGCTCCCCCTCTACTGCCTTGACACTTGTGGAGGAGACTCCCATCCTCCTTAGCCCGCATTTGGTGTACCTCTTCCCTTGGTGCCATGGCTTTACAGTGGAGGACATGAACATGACACAGCATGTTCCTCGATTCTCGAGGCTCTTAAAGGAATATAGAGCCATCCTCCCCCCCATTGGTAGAGTGTTTGCACGATGGTGAAGTCCCTTCCAGATTCTGTAGCATCAGTGGTAGCAGACAACGGGGTCCCCAGGATCAGACTGGTGGTTAAGGTCCTAGAATTGATCCTCCTCTCGAAACCCTTGAGGGGGGTACATTTCATCAGAGTGGAGAGGTTTGGGTTACCAACCCTAGTGTATTTGTTGCAAGTAGATGGATAATTTAGTCAAAGGCAAGGCTCCTCCCCCCCATCCTCGCATGGCAGGAAGAGTCAGTAGGCCATGGCCCAACCCCCCCCTCAAACAAGAGCAGTAGGAGTATCAAACCCCTGGGTGACACCTTCAGAGGTAGTGGACCTAGGTAAAAAAGAAAAAGAAACCTAGAAAACTGACTCAAAAGTACCGCAGGCAATGGGCTAGGTGGAGAGAGAGAGAGACAGAGAGAGAGAGAGAGAGAGAGAGAGAGAGAGAAGTGTAAGAGGCACCTGCAAAGGAGTAGCTACAGAAGCCCTTGGTTGGACCCCCCCACCCACCACCCCCCCCGCGTGGTATGGGCCACTGTCCAACTAGGTGATCCTCTCGTAGTGGAGGTCCAACTACCACAGTCACCCATGCATCAACAGTGAGCCTCAAGAGTTCTTGACATTGCGATGGTGGAAGATGTAGAGGTTAGCTCGACATGGGTTGAGGAGGAGGGCATCTAGAGCCCCGGTGCATTTGATCACCAGGGTGGACCTATGATCGCCCCTATTCCTCCCCGCCCCCCTCCCCTCCAAATCCCTCGCCCTCCCCACTCCCTCCCCCTCCTCCTGAGCTCTTCTCCTCCCTGCCTCACCCCTCCTACTATGGTCATCCTCATCACCCACCCCCCTCCCTCCGCCTCCCCCCCTCCCTCCCTTTGCCCCTCCCCTCCATAGCAGCTTCTTCAGCCTCCCCCCCTCCCACCCACCCCTCTCCCTCCGTAGCATCTTCTTCAGCCTCCCCCCGCCCTTGAACCTACCTCAACTACCGTGCCATTAGGCAAGGGTAAGACAACGTCCCCTTCCGTTTCCTCATCTCAGCATCTTGCCTCCTCCATCCATTCAGGGAGGGATCTAGAGGGAAGTGGTTCATTCTCCCAATTAGCAGCTCCTAAACTCTAGCCTAGGCTCCCTCTACCACAAGACTTTTGGAGATTGGGACCATGGAACTACCTATAGATTTTTGACTCTTAGCCTCTGCCTCTAGAGGTGACACTTATGATATTGCAGCCCCAGAAAGGGGGTTCGATAAGTATAGTGGGCTCCTATACGCACCCAGTTTGAAGATTCCAGCTCACCTCCACAGGGTTGGAGAAGTGGTCCCCAATGGTATTTGATGCTATGTTGGGGGATCAGATTTCATGCATGATGGATGAATGGATGGGGCCACAGGGACTAAAACTTTGGCATGCCCATGGTGCTGAAGTGGATTTTCAGTTGAGCTTCATGCACGAGAAGCCGATGTATGGTTTGGCAATAGGGGTTATCAGATTGTCGCCGGAGGCAAAGATTGATCAAACATACTACTAGCCATTCCAAAAGTGTGCTAATTTGTTCAGAGTGGAAGTCTCCTTCAAGATGAAATGGGCACGGAAGCTTGGCATAGAGCCGGTGTCCACCCTAGTACGTCAACATACGAACACAGACTATTCGCCCTCCAAACCCCCTTCAAAGTCACAAAAGGCATTTTTTTTGGGACAAGCACCCAGTCACAAGAGAGCCTTGCTTTCTTCTTCCTCGTCCTCATGAGCTAGACCATAGTGAGTTGGAACCTACACAGGTCCATGACCGTGCTCATAGCCAACCGCAACATCTGATCCTTTGGCGAGAGTTGTAGAGGGTAGTGGCACGACGAGCAGTGGACTTCCTTTTGATATAGCGTGACACTGCCTTCTTTCGGGGAGAGGCCCGAATGTGTGGTCCCCTATCATAGGAGAAAGCAGAGGGGTCTACATCTCAGTCTCATAGGCGGTGTCCCTAGAGGTCTATGATCATGGTGAGCTTCGGGCAATTTGGATGGGAGTCAAGATGGGAGAGTCCAAGATTGGGGTCCTGAATGTGTATGGCCCCAGCGTGTAGGCAGCACCGTCTGACCTAGGGGGCTGACAGAGTGTCTTACAGACATTGACTCCTGGATCATTGGAGAAAGCTTCAACAACCCGGTGCCTCCTTCTATGAGATGCCAATAGCAGAGTAGAGCACATGGGAACAGTTCATCTCCATGATCAGGGGGGGCACAGCAAGATACCTGGCAGCCTCTTATCTAGCCAGAGTAGACATGATGGATTTCTTGAGAGGCTAGATCGCTTCTATGTTAGGGACTGAGCACTCCACAGAGGTAGCTCTATAGGGATTCTAGTAGGCACCACGATGCCACACCATCTCTAGAAGTACTCTACCTGGAGCATCCCTGCCAGGGTCTTCCCCAAAAGGGGGTCCGCATTCCAGAGGACCTCTTGCAGGATGAGAAGATTAAGAAGGTTGTGGAAGAGATTTAGTAGCAGTTAGAGTCAGCACCTTGCGAGGTCTAGGATTTGTGGGTGGCATATGTGATTCAAAGGAGCACTGAGCAGTCTCATGGCCTTAGACGGAGGAGGGCTCTTCAAGAGCGTGAGCATGCACTGCCACGAGACCTCGCCTCCATAGGCAAGATCAAGGAAGACGACCCAGGATCGTAGTGGCTTAGTGACAGATATGAGAGTGTGTGCCTTGAGCTCCAGGATAGGGAGGTTTGGTGGGCTAAGCCTTCCTACCACTCCTATCGGGCTCGTTGGGTACACCAGGGGGATAGGACGACGAAGTAGTTCTTTTAGACCCCTGGACCTCGATCGGCAAGCACGTAGTTATAGCGATTAAGGGATCCGCAGGGCATTATGCACACCAATCCACAAGAGATTCTAGAGCTGACCACGGTTTTCTGCAGCCAGGTCTTTCAGTTAGAGAGGGTGACTCTAGCTTGCCTTGTGGCCCGTGAGTTACTTATTTGTAAGAGTTTGGAGAAGCCTTTCACAAATGAGGAGCTTTGGGAAGCCCTCAAGGCCCTCTCAGTCTAGAAGTGTCCTGGCAAAGATGGCTTGACGTCGGCCTTCTTTTGAAACTTTTGGGAGATCATTTCCACTCCTTTCCGCTTAGCTTGCCAGGAGATCTTCGACAAAAGATCCCTTCCTCATCCCCTAAGCAAGGGGTGGATTTGTTTGATCCTGAAAGGCAGAGATAGGTCAGACATTCGGCAGTGGAAACCTGTCACCCTGCTTGACACCGCATACAAGATCCTCACTAAGGTCTTGAGTTTGCAGTTGCAGCCTCATATCACTAACTTCATCATCCACCATGACACACAGTTCGGCTAGCTGCCCACGAAGGCTTACCCATAGGCCCTTGGTTGGAGTAGATGCGAGTGGAGGGGCAGTGTCACTGCTAGAGTTTTGGAGATGATCCCCCGTTGGCTTTGGAGCTATCGTAGCGTAGTGAGGATTTGGATGGGAGCCCTTAGGATTTTAAGCCACATGTAGAGCCTTCAAAGAGACTGCACCTTGGGGATGGTGTCCTGGTTAACTGAGGGAGGACACACATTCCAATTGATAAGGTCTCTCTAGCTTACCGGATACAAGGTCAGAACATTCAGAGGATAGAGCTCCATGAGACGGTTCTTCTTGCTAGCTCAAAGCCTCATTCCCCTCCGAAGTGGGAGGTAGTAGAGATAATGTCATGGCGTGGAACATTTGGGTTGCTCGTTGTAGTCTGGTGATGGGTGAGCATCCGGTTCCACCCTCGGCTACCTTGGTCGCCATCTAGTAGGATATCATGTACACCCTACGCTCCACCTGGGAACGCGAGACCTCGAGCTCTAGGCCGATTGTTGCAACAAGGCACGCACGTTTCTAAGGATTGGCCTGCAAGAGTTTCTTACACATTCACTCCACGAGGGAATCCATGCACGTTTCTAAGGATTGGCCTGCAGGAGTTTCTTACACATTCACTCTACGAGGGAATCGTTGGTTGTATAGTCCCCCCACCTCGCTATTAAGCGTTATACCAGAGATCCCCAAAGCATTGAGCCGGGTTTCTTTGGAACAAGCTGGTTTTCTTTCTTCTTCTTGTTTTCCCTTTCATCCTTTAACGATTTTTCTATACTCAACACCTTCGGGGCTGCTATTTTGTATGAAATGTTTTTCAAGCATTAATAGAAGGTTCCTTTCTTTGCAAAACCAAAAAAAGGTTATGAGCTATATAGAAGAATCTATGCTCAAGTTGGTCACTCATTAGCACATGGGTTCAATAGAAGGGCTTTTTAAATAGCTAAAATATACCTATAGATGCCGACGTATTTTAATTGGGGTATTGAGAAAAACACAAGCTTTTATAGGAAAAGGAGTCATTTTAAAGGTGTATGATTTATGTGGGTTTTAATAATAACCTTTGAACATGAGTAAAATATGGGGCTTTCAACTAATGCCCCCCTTGGGAATCTATGGTGCACACTATCAAATGTTATAGACCAAGCATTATTCTAAGTTATACACTAAACATTGTTTTTGTGTTATTTCTAAGCTATTAATCCAATGCATAGACCAAGTGTTAATCCATATAGCATAATCATATGTATAAAACAAATGTTATTTTTTGAATATACCACAAGATACCATAGACCAACATTGAATATTATAGATCAATAGCACTAATAATATGCTATATACCAAACATTAGCATAGAATAGCACACATTTTCTATCAAACAACACACAAATTCATGCAAGAAAACATCATGTAAGTGATATAGCTTTGGATCATCAACCTTCCTCTGCAATTCCGCAATGTCATCTTGTGATTACAATCTTTGCAGCACCTGTAGAAATCATTGCTGGCCTTTGTAGCTGCCTTCAGGCTAGCTGATGTTTGATCACTTTCCCTTCCCCCTATAAAAGTTTGAGAATCATCCTCGAGTACTTGACGGGCCTCATCAACAACCTTGCGAAGCCCTAGTTCATCTCAACGGTACTATTCAATTTGTTGATGCCATGTACATGCTCTTAATGATACTAAGGCTTACATTCAAAGTCCTCACACCTATGTTGATACAACTTGAATTTTGGCATTGCATGGTGAAGACAAAACTCCATCTAAATATTTCATATTGTTTTTCCAACTGTTATAATTGTTGCCAGATGTCCTCCAATCTTGTGCTCCATTTCTCTCTTCCCAAACGGAGCCCATGGAATCGTGTAGGGCAACTTGTTGATAGCCCTTTGTACTAAGTTGTAATGCTCCAAGGCAAAGGATTTGCAAAATTCTAGTCAATTTCATAATTAGGTGGCCCCTCCTGATAAAGAGCGTAATGTCTCCAAACACTCAGACATGATAGGACTCCACTAATTTCTTATGGACTAGAATTGGTGTAGGACAAGTGAAGACATCTTGCATAATGATGTCACTTGACCTCCATCTCAATTCCTTGGGATTAAGTCCCAACATGCTCATTCCATACTCCTCACTAAGCGTGTCCTTTTTTGGCAAACCCACATATACAAAAATTAAGTGAGGTGAGGAGAATGAGACAATATGTAAAATAGTTTTGCCAAAAGAAATTTTTGGCTCCATGAGGGAGTTCTTTCTTGCGAGTATTGGGTGTCAGTGGTGAAAACAATCCAATACCTTTTAGACTGAAAGAGATGATAGAGCCTCGAGGTGTGCATTCTTAAGAAGCCTAGATATGACATGTGCTGAAGGGGTATTTAAAAAACCCCTTATCTGTAAATTTTGCATGGACAAAAAGACCCTTTTTTTAATACAGACTTACATATTTTCCGCTAAAATTCAATTAAAATTCCACATTTGTAATTACATTTCTATAAATATACCTTTTAAAACCCCTCCATTTGTACACATTTTGCATATCTACATATTTCTGAGTACACCCATGGGAATAGAGTCTAGGATGAGAGAATTGGATGGAACCGAAGGAGATGATAGAGCTTGGGATGCATGATAGAATATATGCAAGGAGCCGAAGGAGCTAATAGAGCCTAGGATGTGAGAAGAATGTGCAAATTCTACCAATGTGTAGGACAGAGCAAAAGAAGTGTGAGTAGTTTCGATGGGATGAATGAATGCTAATTGCCTACAAAAATGACGTCAAACTTTTAGCTACTTGAAGTGTTGGCACGCTTCATGCAACGAACATTTTTTCACATATGCTTTCACTACTAGCTTGGCTTTTCAAAAGAAAATAAATTTGTCCACATTGGAGGGTAAAAATTTATCTACCCTCCTTCAGTTTCTGCCTATAACCACCAAGATAGCTTGGTTCCATTGTCTAGAATAGAGATTACTAGTTCAATAATAAGATTTTTGTGTCTTGTAACATGAGAAACTTTAAAGAATTTTATTAACGCATGAAATTAGAAGCAACCCCGTTCTCTTTTGTATGGCAAGGCAAATATACACATAATAACAAAGCAATCATGTGAGATTTAATGTGCAACTACTTACCAACCACATGATGGAGAGAGAGAGAGAGAGAGAGTGGAATGAGATTTTGATAATGATAATGATTTTAATGTCTTCAATAGGCGAAATATGACCATATGGAACCCAAAGGATCTAATACAACATAGAGCATGAGGGAGTGCATAAATCATCAGCAATCCTATTTACATAATGTTCTCTAAAGCATCTAGAATCCTATTCACCTAATTCAAATCTCAAACATGTATAATCTTAGTGGCCATGAATCTCACCATTCATTAATGAATTTATATGTGCTTTCATCATCTACCGAACCATGAATAGGGTGTAGTAGTCAACATTTATCTCAATGGTCCAAGTGTTCCTAGCACTAGCCAATGCATATGGTGATATAGATTACGATCGTAAATGTGCATCCTATCTAAGCTCATGCCCCACAAATAGTGTATGTCGCTTCTTGAGGGAATCGACAAGGCATTTAAGGCTCCACATTGTTACTCGATGCCCATCTATGTTACAACATGTAAATTGCACAAAATATATATTTTCTAATAGATTTGACACTGAATGTGGAATTGTGGCCATATTATTTGAGAAATTTTTTGACTTTGATTGTGATCCACTAGATAAGAAGTTGAAAGAGACCGGTAAAAAGTAAGATTTATATGTAGATGTGAAACAAAGTAGTTTATTTTCTTTCAAATTCAACTATAGCATGTCGATGCTTCCTTAATTTGTTATTGCTAGAGAACAAGGCAGGTTTTTCAATGGATTGAATACATGATCCTATTTGCTTACACAAAGGCAAGGCGATGGAAGAAAGACAATAATTTTGCACATAAGGAGCTATGTGAAATCTTAGCAATGGCCCTCTAAGAATGATGTGAATCCTAAGCACTTGCTTCAAATTTCCCTAAGAAAGGTCGACCATGCCATGAGTGTATGTGCGTATTTAGATTTAAAAGTCCCATCAATAAATGAGCCATACATCTAATTCCATCAATTGGATAAAAAAAGCACCGGTTTGGAAAAATATAAATAAATAAAATAAAATTGAAGTACCCTTTAACAATATTGTAGTCCAAAACTATTATTTGAAAAAGAAAATAAGAGGACACTAAGCATCACTCCTCACCCCCTTACAGAGATGTATGAATCATGTTCTAGCCTTGAGCATGGCAAGAAAGGATTGATAAGGCTCTAATTCATCACACTAGGATGTTGGGTGTGTCGGTGGGTGGGGGTGTGTTGTTTGTTGTGTTCCAAGGGAAAGAGAGAGAGAGAGAGAAAGAGAGAGAGAGAGAGAGAGACTTTCCCCCAAATCTCTTGATGAAAGATAATCCTGCCTTCTATCCCATGTGTACATACTTTTTTATCCCACCACTTGATAATGCATTAGATGGATTGGAGGGGCCTCAATAACAATCTGAGGTTGGAATTGTGTAAGGGATGAGTACAACAATCATGACCCTTGAATTGGCCAAATGCCATCCACATTTCAATCATTGATAAACAAGATTCTTGACCCTCATCTATTTCATTTTGTATGTGTATCCTAGTTGTCGCCTTGATTTGGAAGACAACTAAAGAATGCATGTCATGCGGGCACTTATTCTCTCAGGTTGTAACAACTTCAATCCCAAAGCTAGCAAGAGTACTTTCATGGCAGCAAAGACAATACTTTGGGCATATTTTGGGCCATGATGGGATCAAATCAAACTCCTTGACAATCAAGGTTTGGTCACAACCACAAAAGCAGTGGCTGACTGAAAGCATTGGCTTGAGACTTGCAAGACCTGGAGTGCAAGGATCATCCTGAGTACTAGAGACGCAATAATTGTTGTAAATCATATGCTGGTCTCATAATTTTCATTTATCGAGATCAACAAGTATAGCGCGCACCTACATGCCATGCAACGATGCATTTTTTTCATTTTGCCCCATGAAGAAGAGCCATCCCCCAAACCTACCCGGCCCAATGTTTGGCTACAATTAAAATTTTCCAATTTTTTTGGATTAGGAGGGTCGCTCATCTTTTTCCCTGAAAGTGAAATGCACACAATTGTTTCTACAATGTTTTCCAAAAAACATGCTGCTATGCACCAGGATATTAGGATCCAACAGAACTTCATGTTTTTTTACGTCAACAGGTCCTGAAATTATTGATATAATTGTTGAAATATGTAAGGGTACCTGTGCATGAGACATCTAAAGAAAACATCTGATCAGATGCTTTCATTTAAGATCAACAAAATTGCTGGTGATAGCTATACATGAACAGCACAGGAAGGTCAGAATCCTTCTCCAATCTTCTCTGTATAGAATCGAATTTGTGATCAGATGATTTCATTTAGGATCAACAAAGTTGCTGGTGATAGCTATACATGAACGGTCAGAATCCCTCTCCAATCTTCTCTGTATAGAATCGAATTTGGGCTGCCTGTTCAGCAGGTGCAAAAGATAGAAGTTTCTCTGCTGCTGGCTGCTGCTGTCTTACATGAAATTGGGCTGAAGTTGGTGACATATGGAGCTTAGGCACCATACTTTTCTCAATTTTACACGAGACATACGAGGAGCATGGGGTGTATTACAGGATCTCAGATTGTAATTTCTTTCTAACCAGACCTTTCAGAAAATCAAACCTGTCATTATGCAGGGAAATGTTATGCTGGTTTTGGACTTCACAAAAATGAGGAAGCAACAATTAGTACACTTCCAGTTTGGAAAAGAAAGAGCATTACCTGTTTCCATCAGGATGCAATTCATACGTTTCCATTTGGTCATCAGTTGCAAGGAGAAATCCTGTGGGACTCAATCCCTTGTGGCAAAGCATTCCTATTGTTAGCATTTCTGCGGAAATATATTCAGTAACTACTAATGCAAGGTAGAGTTGCGGCATTCTTACGTGAACAACTAGAGAAATTTCTGAAGCTGAATTATCTTCTTGTCTTTCTTCTAAAACCACCTTCTGTCCACTGTTTTTAAAGACAATAACTACAAATTAGTAACAGCACCAATCTCTAGTCCTAATGGAAACGATCTCGCACACTATGATGTGTATTTGTGGAAACTGAAAAAATAAAATAAAAGATATTTTTGATCTCAGAAAGGCTTTTTTGCCACAGAAAAAAGCATTCTATCGATGCTTGCTTCCAAAAGGAACTTCTCAGGACACGGTTTAAATTCAAAAAACTCTACTTTGGATATATACATTGCCTTTCATGATCCTCCATCATAAAGCAATCTAGCCATCCACTAAGAGGACTCAGGAGAAACCCTTGCAGAAGAAACTTTCCCTGATAAATCAGCCAGAGCTTGTAGCCTGAAGGTTCTCTGTCCTAGTCTTCCAAACTAAACAGAATTGTCACATCAATGTAGACTTTATTTACACTTGAATGCCTAACATGCAAGGCAAAATACCAGTGGATCATGAAAGTTGTACCTGTGTAACCACTTTGAATAATAGTTGCCCTCCAAGGGAAGAAAACCTATACCAACCATGCCAAGAATTATGACATTAAAGACTTCAGCTATGGTAATCTTCCTGATGTACAAAATTTACTTAGACCCTGATCTCATCTTCCTTCTCCTATCAGGTCTCCATCAAAAATCAACTTCATAAGTAGTACGCTAAGCCCTACATGATGGATGAGACATTCAAGTACAAAGTTCAATTACTGCCACAACTCACGCAAACAAAAAATCCAGCAATGTGTGATGCATAACACGTGCAATGATGATCCTGCATGGATATTGTCAAGGTTTAGTTATCTTCTGTGACTCTCTTGAAGAAAGCAGGGAGACAGACATTTATGTCGAGACCCAACTTTCATCTGTTACCTTTGCACATGTGCATGATCGTGGTCACCATGAAATACAGCCCATTTTCCACATGCTTTGAAGTCTTTCAACTCAGATCGTTAAAAGCCCATGTTTCCATGCTTGCAATTTCAGAAATTTATGGGGAGAGCAGGTGAAGGGGCATGCCACTGCAGGAGAAATCTATCTACCCTTTTTAAGAGCAGTGGGATCTGATATGTAGCACAATAGCACCTTGACATCTCTGTGCAATTTCTCACCCCATGTTCATGAAATAGGCTTTTCATGGAATAAAAAAAGAGAAACCAGGATATTGTTCTTGAACATACCTTCTGGCCTGATGGTTACAGCCCTTGTTCATTGATGAATGCAACACTCTTAACTTGATAGACCAAGAAAATGAGGGCCAGTATCAACTTATCCAAACATTCAATGACAAATCAGCATACTGCAAGTATGAGCCGTCAGCAACTCTCATACATGTTTCCCAGCTGACAAAGAGCCCTTGCAAATTTTCAACAGCATAGCTCCTTGAGATTCTAAATCCCTTGTCTTGTCGTGCTTGGTAAAGGTGAATCCTAACGTATGATGCATGGTAGTCAAGGAGATGGAATAAGGCCAGCAATTGAGAACATTGTGTTTGATGGTGACTTCTTGCATGTAGTTGAGCAGATTGTGGGGATTGTCCAGCCCCTTTTCAGTACCCTTTCACTTGACAATAAATAAGGGTGCACCATTTGGACTCGTGTATGTGTTCACGGAGAAGCTTGGAGACACATTGAAAGGCTGCACATGGTTGGATGGAGCAAGGCAGAGAAAAATTCAGGAATCCTGAGTTTTCATTTGGTTATGTAGTTATTTTCTTATTTCAGCTTTCAGAACTTGGATCTTAGATTTGTATTCTAACCTGAAAGCTGAGGTATGTACATTTCAAGTTGCTTAAACCTTGATATTCTCCCTGTGCACATTGCAAACAGTGAGAGGTTTTGGACTTGTGGAGAAAATTTGGACATGGTTCCATAAGCGTATCCAAGATGTAGCACACCTTTTGCATCTTGATTTAGAGTGGATAGGTCTCCTTGAGCGGGCACACCAAGGATGCAACATTGCAGGATTCTTTGGAGAACCAGATCCTCTGATTTAGGAATACTTTGGGGAGTTTGGCTCAGCTCGTGCACCCCTTCATGAGGCACAATTTAAGCCTGTTTGCTAGTGGAAGAAGTATGGTTGGGACACACTGAAGTTAAACCACGTTGCCCTCAATTCTTTCACAAGATTGCTCGTCTCTTACTTGTAAAAGAATATGGAGTGTGTTCTCACTAATACACACAATGAAACCGGAATAGACTAGGCACTATCCAACTTGACAACAAGGGGAAGGGCGGGGGGGGGGGGGGGGGGTCGTCGAGATGGAGCAGGACGTTTCGTTGCCTTTCTTGGAGGTCGTCTCCTCTGTACCATCCCCTTCCGCTCAGCCCCAGCCTTCAAGCGATTCTGTACAGCCTTCTCCTTCTGTCTCGTTTTCCCTTTCTGGAGTTTCTCAACCTACCACATCTCCTCTCCTTCCGGTGGTCCCTGATGCTCCTTTTGCTCTCCAGTTCGTTTCCCCTGCTCCTTCGCAACATACTCATAAAAAGAACCGCGCTGCTCACTCTCCTTCTCCTGTTTCTGCTCATCCAGGCAAGACTCAAGTTTGATTTCAGCAGTTTTCTTTCTTCCTCGCTGCAGCTGGACCTCCTCTGTCGTCTTTGTGAGGACTCCGTCTCCCAAACACCAGTTTCTGGTTCGGCTATCTCGCAGGTTCTCCCTTCGGATTCTCTGCTTCAAAGTTTTTTGGAGGCACAACAACATGGATTATGCCTCTACTTTATGGGTAGAATTATATTGCCCTTTATGTTACGAGCTTGGTCGTCTGCAGCCGCTAGACTTAATGAAATCGACTCTTTTGTTTTTCTATTGTGCCAACATGGACACAGTTTATCACCTGGTTAGCATGGCAGGGGTTCATGGAGGTGGCTACTCTGCTTATGTTATGCATTGGGATCCACTTTTTAACCCTGCCGAGAATCTCTTACGCTATTGTCCTGGGTCACTTTAAAAGCTTTGCCAGTACCTCTTCTCCTGCACATTTCAACTATAGCAGCTCTTTTGGGGAGGGTGTTGCATATTCCCAAGCGGGATTATTACTCTCAAGCAGGGACATACAAATTTGCATTCTATGGGATATGGAGCAGGCTGTGCCTTCTTGGATATTGATTATGGTTTGGTGCATCCACTTCGCATTCCTTTAAATTTGCTTCTTTCCTGAATGCTGTTAACTCAGTCACTTTGCTCGGAGCTGTCCTTTACTCTCGTGTCCAGCTGCCAATGTTACGAGCTCTTTGTCTATCCCTCCAGCTTCTACTCCCCCCGAATCAGATAAGATGCAGAAGTCAAGAATTAAAAAGAATGGAGACGGGTGCACCCTCAGGGCAAAGAGTCGGATCTCACTCTCTACTTCCGTTCCTTTGTCGAATCCATTCCAGGCTCTTTCAGTGCAGGATACACTTATGCCTGAATCTGGGTTGCCTTCTTTAAATGGTTCATCACTTTCCATTTGATGCTTCTGAAACTCAAGGGCCCGCTTCTGATTCTCAGAGGCCCTCCTTAGTTCAGCAGTCTCCTTTACTTCAAGTTGACTCTCACCTAGTCTCTCTGGTTATTGAGTCACAGTCTTCTGAGTTGCAGATGGATCTCTCTCTAGTTATTGAGTCAGAGTCTTTTAACTTAGATATGGATATTTCTCCTTCAGCTATAGTAGATGATGGAACTATGGAACATACTGTGGCTTTGAGAACATAAGATACTCAAGTAGATTCTAATACACCCAAGAGCACTTTTGTACTTGAGAATATGCATCCTATGCTCCAGCAAGTTTTTGACCCGGTGATTCAATGTTTCCGTCTGCCTGCGTATGTCAAGAAGAATCACCAGGGTCAAAAGAAGTTGCACTTTATTGGTGGCACTACTACTTTACTCAATGGTTTTTTGGTTCGACAGGGGATCACCTTGGAGGATATTGTCTTGCAGGCACGTAAATTATGTTTTCCTCCTTTTACTTTTGGGTTTTTGTTTTCTTCTTCTCTAGTCTCTTCTAGACAGGTGTTGCTCTTGTATTTTGCATTTTTGTACTTCATGGTTGGTTTCTACCTGTTCTTGAGGTTTCCCACGCAGTAATATTAAGTATTACCCCCCAAAAAGAAGTGTGCGCGCGCGTGCACATACACGTGTAAGTGTATCTATTATCTATTATGCACACAGCATGCAAAGTTTATTTATGGGTTGTGTATTTGATGTTAACCATTCTGTGTGGTAGGCTTGCATATTCAGATTTCATGCCGCTGCCACACCGAACACCATCATCAGAACCTATCTTTGCCAAGACCCTAGTATATTCTCAGCCACCCGGTAGGAATTATTTCTTAGACAGCATAGAAGAGCCACCACATTGATACCACACTATGGTTCCCATTGTGTGGATAAAAACGTAAATATGTTTTTCACTTGTTGCATGCTGATGGGTAGGTGCATAGCTATGTACATAGCTAGTTGGTGGTGGCTTTGACTTATGGACACTCTCATAAAAAGCTCTACATTGATGTATCTATTTTCTTGAGATGGTAGATACTTCTACGGGGACTTTTGGGAAATGATGAAGTGCAGTGTAGGTGCACCAGACAATCCAGAGCATGGTATCCAGAGTGTGGCGGTGTTTTGTTGTGGGATGACATACGCCTTTCATGGTTGTCCCGAGTCATTTCTGTATGAGGGCATGAGCATTTTTTTTGTCGTGGTTGTCTTGTAAATCCATTGTGTCAGGATTGTGTTCACCATATGTGGCTAGTCTGAGAGCAACTAAGCACTAAATGTCGGTGGCATGTATTTGTGTGCACTAAGTCTATGGTTTGGGCATTAATAGCCATGGTATAAAGTTTCAAGGGAAGGGTGGAGAGTGGTAAAAGGCAAATGATGACGTGGCTCATACAAGAGGTACATGTGCATGCAAGGTGGCTACGTGATGGAGAAGGGGATGCTTCTGGATTGGCGGGCTGGCATGGTACGTGGGATGGTGGCTGCTGGAGAGTTCGGGGAGGAGCTTGGCAATTACGCGAAGACACAGTTGCGAGGGGGAGCAGGAGGAGCGTGTGGAAAAAGGAGCTAGAAGAGTGGGGTGGCGTCGCTACTGCAGGCCTAGAGGTCCTTCGGAGGGGCTGTTCTATGAGGAAAGCTTGGTTGGAGAGGTGCAACAAAGAGGGGCTGGAGGGGGATCGTGACTGTAGAGGGAGATTGACGGTAACCTGTGTGGGAGTTTTTTGGCTAGCTGGGGGTGGCGCGACCCATAAGCTGAGTACACCATGAATTGGAGAGGAGTGGGAATGCATGGATGTTGGTGGGTGTTCCAAGAGCAGGAAGCTATCGTAGTGTGTGAAGAAGAGAGCTCTGTGAGCATTTGATGACGATTAAGAGGTGAGGAGATCGGCTGTTGGGGCGGGAGCTTCAGAATTTGTGGCTTGGGAGCGACAGGGAGCAGACGAAGAAGGTATCTTTTTCTATGGAGATGGGGGGTGATCTGCTGAGGGGGTATTCCTGGGCTGAGGCTTTTGGAGAGAGCAATGGAATGATGGAGCTGTGGCCGACAGAGTGGGAGAGTTGATTGTGCCGGTTGGAGAGTCAGGAAAGAGGGACGCTTGGATGATCTGTGTGAAGGCATTGAAAGGCGACAGAGAAGGGGAAGTAATAGCGAGAGGCTGGGAGTTTGATTGGAGAGCGTGTGTGCTTGTTCCAAAGGAGAAGCTGCGACACTGAAGGTTCTTGATACAAGGCTGTGGGCATCGCTACTGTGGGGAGCAAGGGAACGCTATAGATGGGAGCTTTGTGGATGAAGGTGGTGACTCTGAGGAGGTTGGTGAACTGCAACAACGTGTGTGTTTTGTGAGTCTGAAGAAGCCGTGGGTTGAAGAGTACCTTATGTGAGAAAGAGCATGCACCGTGTGCTTCATGGCTACATGGGGAAGGCATCTCTACTACACAGTCTTGAGATTGGTGATCTCCAGGTGTTGTGTGAGCAAGGGAGAGGCTGAAGTGGTTGGCACGATACGCTTTAGAGGCCTGGGGCTTAACCACTAAGAGACGGGAGCTTTGAGACAAGGGTGGCAACTCCGTATGCAGCTGGTGAGCCCTGACAGCATGTGAGCTTTGTGAGCGACAAGAAGGACAGGCTGTGATCTTGCTAGAGGTCTAGGAGACTTGGCTGTAGGTAGTCGATGATGTGGGTTGGGAGCTTCTTGGGTGCTCTGATTGCGTGAAGGCAGAAAAGAAGACGAGATACTGGCTGTGAGGAACTCTAGGGATAGCAAGCTATTACATGAGAGCTTGGTTCAATTTAGACTCAAAGAATTTAGGTGGGAGCTCGTGGATAGCAATCAGCTTGTATATGAGACGTGTGAAGGCCTTAAGTGGTTGTGCATGGTGAAAAGTTGTAGTTGTAGAGTACGCTCACAGAGATGGTTTCTAAAAGGTGTGACAATTGCACTTGAAGATCGAAGAATTGGTGTGAAGACCATTGAGAACATGTATGAAGGGCTTGCACATCCTATGATTTTGTGATCATGCTACTGGAAGTTGGTGCACTTGATGTTGACGGGACAGTCCCTTTTGGTTTCATGATCATGATGACGGTTGAAAGAAGCTCTCCTGTGGGGTCTGGTTTCATAGCATGTATGGTTTTTTATATCTTGAGCTGTCAGGAAGTGTTCATGGCAGTTATGCAGTTCTGAAGTTGTCATTTTCTAGAGTTTTATGTTTCATGGGTCTTCTATGTATTTTCTGAGCTTGATATTGATCTCAGTCAGTAGGAGAGCTTGTGTTAAGCTGTGTAGTCCACTGGGGTTTTTAGGTTGTTTGGCTTGGGGCCAGTGTATGAATTGAAAATAAAGGGGTGTAGAGACAAGGATGCTGAATGAATGCCTTTTACCTTCCGATAGTGTTGTTCACTTGCTTTAAATGTGGATGAGGGTGGCTATGAAGGCGGTCTGGGCTCTACTGCTTTTGTCCATCCACCGTCCTCTCCATGGGCTCAAACACTTAGTACTAGTGTTTGTGTTTGTGTTTGTCTTCGTCTTGGATGCCCACTCAGAGGCTCCACCCATTCAGCTCATTGTATCTAGTTTTTTCCATCTCATAGACCCATTGGTATGTCAAAGACTGTAATAAAACTCTCTCTCTCTCTCTCTCTCAGATAATTACAAGACCATTATGATTGGACATGTCATGTCCAAGATTTATGCATGATGCATCAATGCTTGATTCCAAGGTCAGTCGATTTGCAGAGTGTCGAGACTTAGAGCAGCAGGACAGGCTAGATTCTAACGGGACCATGGAGCCATGGATTGATTCTCACGCTTAGGTGTATCATCAAGGAGGCGAGGGCACGGAAGCAAAGGGTTTACTGTTGCTTTGTGGATTTCCACAAAGCATTTGATACGGTCCCGAGAGGCCACCTCCTCCGACACCTACATCATTTTGGCTGTCATGGCCCTTTACGAGAGAGTCTCAGGAAGAGTCCGGCCAAGGTCTGGGTGGACAGACAAGATCATGAGCACTATTGGGGTCAAACAAGGGTCCTGTTTACTATGAGATCCGAGGGCATTTCTACTGCCTCTTCAGAGATAGCTTTGGGGTTTTGTCCCGATTCCTCTCCTACCCAGACCAAAGATTTTTGGCGGGCTTCATCCATGAGGTAGTCAGGCACCGCAAGAGGATACTTCGATAACGGAAATAGGAGCAGACTCACTCCTTAGCAGATCCTTCTCAGAGCTCTATCACAGAGTTCTTCCTGCCAGATCACATGGACACCCACGAGATGAGGCCTCGACATGATTGTGACCAAAGCCAAGACCCGTTAGCTCAGACAGAGGGTTGACGCGCAGATTACACTTGGGGGAGATCCCCTTTTTATTCAGAGTCGGAGCCCGACCGCCAGGGGTTACTGGGGTTACTATGGCTCTTGTTAGACGCAGAGCTATGACCAGGAGACGTCACAGAGCCGCACCCGTGAGCAGCTGACAACACTCTATCGTCAATTTCATGCCTCCATTGCCTCATCCACCCTGATGTCCTGATGACGATGATGAGGATGAGATTGATATGTAGTCGACCACGGACATGACTATGTTGTACTGAGTACTATCATTTTGCATTTTTGCATTCTACATTGGTGTGGATGCTCGTTTAGTAGCTCCACCCTCACAACTCGTCTGTACTAGGTTTTTCACAGTCTCATAGACCCATCGGTCTTTCGAAGATTTTAAGAAACTCTCTCTCTCTCTCTCTCTCTCTCCCCACCCCCCCCTTCATTTTCATTTTCCTTTTCATGAAGGATATGTAGTCCATGATAAGTGGAGCAGCTATTAAGGGCCGTAGCAAGTGATCATATGGTGTGGCTGTGCTTAACTGTCCCATCGATCCAGAGGACATTAATAAAACCTTTCATTTCATGTCAACCCCCCCCCCCCCCCCTCTCTCTCTCTCTCTCTCTCTCTCTCTCTCTCTCTCTCTCACACACACACACACACACACAGAGGGACTGACGTAACATACAGATGCAAATTCTTGGCTTGCAATGAGGAAATTTTTAAAATACAAAATACATATTTTATCTCCAATCACCTTCCTTCACGAATATTTTAAATAATGCTTCGAATCTTTCAAAGAAAGCAGCAAGCAACACTTCTCTTTCAAAAGGTGGAGCGCTAGCAACAAGATCTTGCAGCAGAGCATCTATACAAGTTGTAGGTTTCCGATTTGCTACATTTAGTCCAACTCCTGCATATACATAAACAAGAAATATTTTCCCTTATCAGAGTCAGCTCTATTCCATCGTGTTTAAAAGGAACCCTAATTTCATGTCTCAGAATGACAAGGCAATAAAAAAAGTTTTTTACCAACAACAACATTGAATTTCTTGTCGCTATAAGTGGATGTGCACAATACACCTCCAACTTTCATTCCATTTGCATAGATATCATTTGGCCATTTGATTTTCACTGGTATAGCTGGAAGTCCCTGCACAGGAGCAATAAAATATTATATAATAGATCATAAAAAAGTGTGGTCCACAATTGGATAGAGAGATTAAAGCTGGTTTGAACAAATAGTCAAACATTATCTTCCCATACTTGGTATTTCTTAAGAAGCCTCAGTAACCAGACAGTACGCAGACATTCTACTGTTGTTTGTTTGACTTTAGAACTGTAACTCGAGATATTTGATGACTCAACAGTGTGTAACATCTGTAAATTGATACAATGATTTGATGCTTTTGTACTTCCTGGGTTAAAGATTGGAACGGTAATGTCCATCCTGTATGCATCAGATTAAACCAGTAGCAAACTAAATTTTTAATTAGCAGTGACATGAGACAAGATGTTTTGTTTTAGGGGGGATACTACCACTTCTGATATGGTGTTACTGGAGGCCAAAGGCCACTTGTGTGAGGGGCAGGGAGTGTGTGGCAGCATCATACGCTATGGTGTAGTGGATCACGTGGTGAGGATGCAACTATGCAATGGTAATGGCGTGAACCACGGTGCCGGTGATGGTGCAAGTACAGGACAGAGCACCACTCCAAGGAAAGAGAAGAAGGGGATGGACACAAAGAGAACAACAATACTCATGCTCACAGGAGTCATAACCAAATGTGTATGCTAAAGAAATAGAAATGACACGAGGGTGACCATGTCGACAGAAGTACACATATCACTCAAAAGTACACAAGTCGCTGAAATGGACAAGAGGTGACCATGTCTACTGAGATACACAAGTCCATCTCTCACAGAGAACACAAAGCTCTCACCAAGAAATCCACATACACTAGGCAACCTCGTAGCTCGGGCCTCTATCTCCCCTCACTCTCTCCTCTCTTTATTGGTGCAAATGATGAATGCCCCTTTGCATCCCCATCCCCCCACCTTCATTCGGCTCCTCCTCCTAGAAATCCCCTTCCTTGCTTCCTCCCTTAGCCATTACGCTGCTTCCCTCTTGATGGCTTCCGCAACATCTTGACTCGCTAGCCTCTTCTAGTCGGTGCGATGTGAATACTCCATGTGCACTTCCTAATGCATCCGAATGCTCCATGTGCACCTGCCAGTGAGTCTGAGTGGTATTGAGCTGGACCCAGTGGAATGACATCCGTTGTGACAACTTCTCCATGTGCAGCACCATGTGCTCTGGTCGACATGTGATCAACGGTTGACATATGACTGCTTCGGTTGACAAGTGGTCGATGTATGGTTGACATGTGATCGACATATGGTTGACATTGGGTTGACATATGGTCAACATGTAACTGCTTCCGTTGGCATGTGACCACGGTCGTCTTTGTATATCTACGACAATTTACCCCGCCACTATCATCCACTATCCCATTGAATAGTCAATGGATATGAGTGAGAAAGTGAGAAATTATAAGCCATGCTTTGGGCCTTACAGAAGGATATGAAAATGGCACTTGGCCTTACAACTCAAAAAAGTAAAATGTCTCTTGGCCTTACGACTCACGGAGTAAATAGCAATGATACCATCATGCAGAAGACACCATCATATATACAATGAGTAAAAAGATGGAGCTACATAACCGAGAAGAAAGAAAAAGTGTCATGTCCAGGAGCAAAGCTTACTGGACCAAAATGCATTCCTAGTACATCACATTAGATTGACTTTGGTGGCTCTGACAGAGGTTCTGGAGTGATAATATCATCCTCTTCCTCCTAAATGGTGCCCAGTACATTGCTTAACTTTGTACTTTGACATGTAGAGATGGTATGCCGACCTTTAGTGAGCATGCTTGGACTGCAAAGTGGGACTGTTCAAGTGTGGCATGCTGTTCCCTAAGCTGTGAAAGTTCCCCGTCCTTGGCTGCAACCCGAGTCTCTGATTCAGCCACCCTCATTTCAGATTTCTCGTGCTTTGACACCATAGACTTGTGGGTCTCTTGTAGCATTGTCAACTCATGATGTAGTCTTGCTTGTTGGGCTGTGTGGTGGCTCTGCATGGCTTGTGTTTTGCCTTCCACTCCTGTTGTTGAAGGTGATGAAGTGCAGCCCACTGTACATTCCATGCTTTTTCCTTCTCATGAAATTGTGCCTCTTGATCTCTTTTCCATCCCTCTTCCTTCTCCTAAAGCTCAGCCTGCCATTCCTTTTGCTGAGCTGTTGTGGCTTTTTTCGAACTCCAGCTTTAAGTGTTGTTCCTCAGACAACATCCTATAAGTATAACCTGTGGAATTAAAAGGTGCAGCACCCAATTGCGTAAAGGTATCATCCATGATGCGCCGTGCCATATGCATGGACTGCTTTGCCCAAACGTACCTGTCACTGTAACTCACACAGTCCACCATACCAATCACCTCACCAAATTCCTCACAGATGGCTATCATCCCACGCTCCCCCATCAACTCCAAAGCCTCGACTGGGGCCAAAGCACCCATGTCCAGGTAGCAGCTGGAAGCTTTGGATGCACACCGATTGCCTACGAGGATATTCTTCATTCTGTCAAGATGAGGAGGCTACATACTATGAGAGCATGTCATTCTCATGGAGTGGGGAACACCCAGGGGTTGAAGATGCAATGGTCCGCCTCGGAATATCCTGCTTCCCGGTCGTGTCCTATGGGGTGGCTCCTATCACACTGTGGTGTCTAGTCAGCGACGTCATCCTACTTTGAGAAGTGGGGAGTGGGGGATGCTTGAGAAGGGAGCTCTAAAAAGGAGGTTTGAACATGGAAAATCTCATGGGGAATCAAACCCAAACCACATGAAATCGCAATTTACTTTGGCACCGTGGGGCAGTTCGCAATCAATGCAGGGCTCCTCTAAAGCAAATCGCAACACCCGGGGCAAGATGCTTGGCGCTGGAAATTCCATACACTCCTCGAGAAACGTGTTGAAGCGTGGAAATCGAATCGCCAACAAGATAGAGTGCTGGGAGAGAACGGTAAGGAGCAAACACAGCACTAGGGCCCAAAAATAAGGGCTGGACTCCCCGAAGGTCTTTATTGCAATAAATAAGGCTTTGTACAATTGGCTCTCACAAGAGCATGGACTGAGGATAAAATTTCTTCGACAGATTGCTTTAGACCTGGTTGCTCCCGCTGCCCACCATCGCCACCCCGCCTAACCTCTCCTTTGCCTCCTCGTCGCCTCACCCGTGCCCCCACCGTTTTGCCTCGCCTCCCCTCCACCTAGGCCGCTGCTCCGCCGCCTCCACCTAGGCCGCCTCGCCGCCCCACTGCCTCTCCGCTCCGCTCCTGACGCATCTCCCGCCTTGCAATCCCTCCTTGCCTGTGCCTCCCCTTCCGCCCTCCGCTTCCCCGCTCGTCGCCTCCTCCTCCGCATGCGCCTCTCCTTCCGCCATCCACTCCCCGCTCGTCTCCTCCTCTCCCCCGCCTTCTTTTCTTCGCCCTCCCGCCCCTTCACTCCTTCACCCCCCCCTTTTTCACACCCCTCCCGCCTCCTCTCCGCCCCCCCCGGGCTTTCTTCCCCTTCCACCTTTCTTCCCCCGCTCCCAAAGAAGTACAGAGCCATCCTCCCCTTCATTGGTCGGGCATTTGGCACGGTGCTTGAGTCTCCGCCAGATTCGGCCGTAGTGGTGGTAGCAAATGACGGGGTCCCTAGGATCAAACTGGCAGTTGAGAGCCCAGAGTCCCTCCCAGAGTTGATTCTTCTAGAGACCCTTGAAGGGGGTACGCTTCAACAGTGAGTGGAGATTTCTGGGTTACCAGGCCAGTGTCTCCGTTGCAGACTGATGGGTCACCTTGCCAGAGATTGCCCCCGTGGCCATGGCCGAGTGCCTCCCCCCCCACCCCAGCAGAGCAGGCAGAGTCAGCAGGCCCAAGTCCAACGCCCTCTCAAACAAGAGCAACAGGAGTCTCAGACCCCATGGGTTACCTCCTCAGAAGGGGACTGGACCCAGGTTAAAAAGAAAAAGAAACCAAGCAAGCACGCCCGCAAGCGCCGCAGGCAAAGGGCCAATCACAGGGAAAGGGACAAGGTTGACCGAGAGGCCTTGAAGGAGGAACAACAGGAGCCACCTCCCCCATCGACAGGGGCCACCGCCCATCCAGATGATCCTCCCGCTTCAAAGGTTCAGCCTCCGCACTCACCCTTGCAGTAGCAGTGAGCTCAAGGAGCTCCAGATGCAGCACTGGCAGAAGCCGTGGATGTTAGCGCGACAACGGCTGCGAAGGAGCGGATCCAGAGCCCCGACGAGCCTGATCAGCAGGTTCGTCCTTGTCCCTCCCCCTCCCCCTCCCCCTCTAAACCCCTCCTCTTCCTCTCCCTCCAGGGTTCCCCCCCCAACCCCCCCTGCTATGATCACTCTCACCACTTGCCCCCCGTGTCCCCTCCCCTGCCGCCCCCCTCTCCACCTCCGCAGCAGGTTCTTCCGCCTCGACACCCCTGCCAGCAGGCAAGGGAAAGATGACACCCCCTTTTGCTTCCTCATCACAACAGCCGGTCCGTTCAGGGAGATCCTAAGGGACGAGGCTCATCCTCCCGGTCAACAGCTCCCAACCTCCAACCTGGGCGTCCCTTACCGCGGGACTTCTGGAGGTTACCCTGGAACTATCTAGAGATTCCAAACTCATATCCTCTACCACTAGAGGTAACGCTCACGGTCCTACAACCCCGGAAGGGGGGTTTGATCAGTGCAGTGGGATCTCAGACACACCATGTTTGGAGATTCCAGTTTGCCTTCACAGGGTTGGAGAAGTGGTCCCCAGAGGTGTTCAATGCTATTATGGGAGATCAGATATCATGCATGATGGACGAGTGGATGGAGCCACAGGGACTGGACCTTTGGCACGCCCATGGTGCAGAGGTGAACTTTTAGTTGTGCTTCACGCGCGAGGAGCAGGTGTGTGGTTTGGTGGTAGGAGTTATCAGATTGCCGCTGGAGGCAAAGGTGGAGCAGGTATACTTCTGGCCCCTCCAAAAGTGTGCAGAGCTGTTCGGGGTGGAAGTCTCCTTCATGATGAAGTGGGCATGGAAGATCAATATCGAGCCGGTATCCACCCTAGTATGTCACCGCACAGACATGGACTATTCGCCCTCCAAACCCCAGCAAAGTCACACAAGGCAGTCTTCTGGAACAGGCACCCACTCACAGGAGAGCCTTGTTCTCGACACCTCCATCCTCATGAGCTGGACCATTGTGAGTTGGAACGTGCACGGGCTCCACGACCGTGTTCGTAGCCAACCGCAGTACCTGATACACCGGTAGGAGTTGCAGAGGGCAGTGGTAGGGCGGGCAATAGACATCCTTTTGATTCAGGAGCACATGTTTTCAGCCTCAGACATCAGACGACACCACCACCTTCTCCCAGGGAGAGGTCCACAGGAGCGGTCCCCCGCGGTAGGACGGAGCGGAGGGGTCTGCATCTCAGCCTCACGTCTTTGGCTCCATAGGTTTACGATCAGGGCGAGCTCATTCCAGGACAGGCAGTTTGGATAGGAGTTCGGATGGGAGAGTCCAGGATTGGGATCCTAGCACCGCCCGGCCTTTTGGAGGAGGCTGTCAGAGTGTCTTCCGGATTTAGACTCCTGGATTGTTGGAGGTGACTTCAACAACCTGGAGTTCAAGGAAGACAAGTAGGGCGGCGCCTCTTTCTCTAAGATGCCAACAGCAGAGCATAGCACCTAGGAGCAATTCATTTTCATGATCAGTGGTAGAGACCCGTGGTGAGAGCCAGATTTCAGCACTACACCTGGCAGCCTCCTCTTCTCCTTTGGACAAAGGAGACATAATGGATTGCTTTAGAGACTAGACAGTTTCTATGTTGGGGACTGGGCACTACAAAGAGGCACATCTACCACGATTCTGGCAGGTACCACAATGTCAGACCACTCTCCAATAGTACTTCACTTGGATCAGCCCCGCCGAGGTCTCCCCCAAAAGGGGGTCCGCATTCTAGAGGACCTCCTACAGGACGAGGAGATCGAGCAAGCCATGGCAGGGATTTGGGAGCAGTCAAAGATGACACCGTGCGAGGGCTGGGCTGCATGGGTGGCTGATGCAATTCAGAGGAGCAGTGAGGAGTTGCAGGCTCACGCCCTTAGGCAAAGGAGGACCCTTCAGGAGCGTGAGCGGGTTTTGAGGAGAGACCTCGCCTCCATCGAGCGGCTCAGGGAGCAAGACCCAGGTTCTTAGTGGCTTAGCGACAGATTCGAGAGCGCTCGCCTTGAGCTTCAGGACATGGAGATTTGGCGGGCTGAGTTCTCCTACCACTCCTCCCGGGCCCGGTGGGCGCAACAAGGGGACATGATGACGAAGCAGTTCTTTCAGACCACTGGGCCCCGATCAGCAGGCACATAGCTGCAGCGTCTCTGGGATTCGCAGGGCATCATGCACACTGACCCACAAGAGATTCTAGACCTGACCACCGGCTTTTACAGCCAGCTCTTTCAGACGGAGAGGATGACCCCAGCTGGTCTTGTGGCCCGGGATGTACTCTGGGATCACGTTCTGACAGTAGTCTCGCAGGATTTATGCAGCAGACTTGAGGAGCCTTTCACAGATGAGGAGCTCTGGGAAGCCCTCAAGTCTCTCCCGACCCAGAAGTGCCCAGGTGAGTATGGCTTGACTCCGGCCTTCTTCCGGAACTTCTGGGAGATTATCTCCACCCCTTTCCATTTAGCTTGCCAGGAGATATTTGACATATGCTTTCTCCCTCAATCCTTAAGCAGGGGGTGGATTTGTTTGATCCCGAAAGGGGGAGATAGGTCAGACATCCGACAATGGAGATCGATCACTCTGCTTGATACTACATACAAGATCCTCGCCAAGGTCTTGAGTTTGCGGTTACGGCCCCATCTTACCGACATCATCCACAACACATAGGCTGGGTTCATCCAGGAGCGCAGCATCCTGGACAACATCTTCACATTCTGGGAGGCAGTGGATTGGTCCAAGGAGTCACAGCCGCTGGCTGTCCTCTTAGACTTTAAGAAGGCCTACGACAGGGTGGAGTGGTCCTTCTTGGAGGGCAATATGTGGAGATTGGGTTTCTCAGACACGTGGGTCAGAGGAGTTTCAGCGCTATATGCAGGGAGCTCTAGTCAGATGCTTATCGGAGGACACACGGGCAAGGCCTTTCCTCTCTCTCGCTCGGTCCACTAGGGCTGCCCACTTGCTCCCTTCCTCTTCCTGTTTGTGGCGGAGGCTTTGAGCTACTACTTGAGATCACAGGTGGCGGGTCTCACAGGGTTGAGACTCCCAATCAGACAGGAGGAGGAGCTACTTCGCTCGGATTTTGAAGATGACACGGCCTTGTATGTTGAGGGCACCACACTGAGTCTGGAGAGAGTCAAGGGCGCCCTAGCTATATACTGCGAGGCCTCCGGTGCACGGATCAACTAGACAAAAGCCATAGGTTTCTTCACAAGCCTTGAGGAGACACAGGAGATCCGTGAGTGGGGGAGTGACTTTGGCTTCAGATGGATACCGCGGGGCCAGATAGCGAGATACCTCGGATGCCAAGTTGGTATTGACATTACAACAGAGTAGGAGATTGCCCCGGTCCTTGAGACTGTTTGGCGTAAGATTCTCTACTAGAGCTCGGCCAAACTCTCCCTAGCAGGTTGCGCCTTAGTGGCAAACCAGGTCCTTCTTGCCACAGCTTGGTATATCGCCTCCTGATGGTGCTTTCACAGAGGATGCATTGGGCAGCTCCGACGGTTGGTACGGAACTTCCTTTGGGCAAGTTCAGACGGTACGAGGAACACTAGAGCCCGAGTAGCTTGGCAGACGGTGATCATGCCGTAGGCACTGGGAGGCTTGGGTATCATTGATACGGAGATGCACAGCAGAGCCCTTCTGGACAAGTTGGTGGTTCATGGCCTCACCCCAGGTGCAGAGCCTTGGAAGCTCCTCTTACAACAAGGGCTTCTAAGGAACACCCCACACACTGGGGGACAGTGGCAGCCTTCACATAGATGGATCTTCTCAGAGGCCCCCCTTACGGGGAAGGGTTCCCCCTTGATGAGGAGCCTTCATAGGGTTTGGCAGAGACTGGCAGGGGGTCTCATCCGTGCTCCGCCCAGATGCAGAGAGGAGTTTGAGCGCCAGCCCCTTGTGGCACCCAGAGATCAGAGATCAAGAGGGATGTATGCTAGGACAGCGGACTCACATTGGTTGGACACATTTGGACAGTGGTCCAGCAGGGTCCTTTGGCTGTTGGAGCAGATTACCCATCGAGGCAGAGGCGAGGCTTGACGCCTTAGCACATCTGCAAGGGGCAGGGCAACGGATAGGCGAGATTGACCTAGCCATTCCTAAGTCCTAGTGGAAAGGACTTCGTGTTTGGAGAGATAGCAAATGGTTGGGGCCGTTTTCCCGTACTGGTGTTCCCTTGAGAATGTTGATGCAGCGAGGCAGCACACACCCCGGCTTCTTCTGTGTAGGACCTGGAGGCCTACTCCAGCCACTCACTGAGAGAGACCCCGAGATGGATGGGAGTCTTGATGGGATTCACTGGCAAATGATCAGAGTGGTGGGACGTTTGGGGAAGGAGTGTCGCACATTGACCCTCCCAGTATCTCAGAGCATGACGCCCCTAGATGGCGCCTTTGGCTGTGGGAGGGTAGACCCCTGAGGGAGGTCCAATAGGATCCAGGAGAGTGGTTCTGGCCTCCAGGGGTGGCCTAGCCGAGCACGTGGATGAGGTGCCCTTCTTTTCCTACACCACACGGATTGGCAGGAGGCTTCAAATGGACTCGTCAAGGTGGACCCCCTCGAGGGAGAGGCAGTGGGTGACCTAGAGAGTGCCCCGGGATGTTCGCTCCAGGTTTTGGACGTAGTTGTGGTCCAGTTTGCGGCCGAGGAAGATTTCATACTTCCTCTGGCTCGCCGCCCACGGAGGCTTGCCCATCGGACCCTGGCTGGAGCAGATGCGAGTGGAGGGTCAATGCCATTGTTGCTCCGATGGTGTCCTGGAGACTATCCCGCACTGCCTGTGGAGCTGTCGTAGCGCAGTGAGGATTTGGATGGGAGCCCTCAAGATCATGACACGCATGCAAAGTCTTCATAGAGACTACACCTGGGGGATGGTGTCTTGCTTGACAGAGGGAGGACACACATTTCAGATTGATGAGATCTCCCCAGCCTACAGGATACAGGGTCAGAGCATCCAAAGGATAGCACTCCACTAGGCAGTCCCTCCTCACAGCCTAGCTCTTCCTCCTAGGGAGGACAGTGTTTGGGAGGTGGTAGCCAGCATCACGGCTTGGAACATTTGGGTGGCTCGTCGCAGTCTTGTGATGGTGAGCACCCGATTCCACCCTCGGCTACCTTAGTTGCCATCTGGTAGGATATCATTTACACCCTACGATCCACCTAGGAGCGTGGGATTCCAGGCTCCACGGCGACTCGATAGGCGTGCACGTTTTTGCAAGGCTTGGCCTGCAAGAGTTTTCTACACATTCACTCCGCAAGGGATTCGCTAGTTGTATAGTCCCCCTACTTGGCTGTTAGCCCCTATACCAGAGATTCCCTAGGCTCACGCTGGGTTTCTCTGGAATAGACTGGTTTCTTCTTTCAGCCTTTTTTGGTTTTTTCCATACTCAGCACCTTCGGGGCTGCTGTTTTATATGAGGTTTTCTTTCAAGCATTAATAGAAGGTTCTTTTCTTCGAAAAAAGAAAAGAAAAGAAAAAAGAGCATGAACTGGGTACAATCTATGTGTTCTAGAGCTCTCAAGCTCTTCTTTTACAGAGTTAGCCTCCAACCCGAAAGCAAGAGCTTTCTAATAAGCTAGGGCTAGCTTTTAGCTTTTGCCTAAGCCTAAATCTTTTCTTAGAAAGCTGAGCTTTCCATAAAATCAGCTTTAGGGGGCTTTTCTTGGAAATTGCGCTGGAATTCTTGCTGATTTGGCCTTGTGGGGTCCTCCATAAAGTAGGCGCCCACATCTTGGTGCTTTTTGCCTTGTATGACTTGTTTTTTGCACTTTTCCCTTAATTCTAAAGCCTTTTTTGCACTCCTCTTGGTCCTGCACATTGCCACAAACAAAAACCAGCACTTTAACCTGTTAAAGGTTAGACTAATGCATGCATTCTAGTTCTTGGACTATTTCTAGTCCCTTGTGGGCGTCCCCACAGTTCTCTTTTTACCAAAGCAAGGCAAAAGTAAAAACAATAAAACTTATTCTTGGTTAACCAACTTCACCATTCTTTAACTGAAGTCAATCCTAATAAAGATTACTCTTTATTTTCTTAGGAGAAGTCCCAAATGGTGACATCCCCTCGGCTTCTATACAGTTGTCCTCAACTGAAAAGCTTGTTGATACAACTGCAGAACTTGAGGATATACTCTAAGAAGAATTCCTCATCTACCCACTTGGCATCAAGTGCCGAAATTCTTAAACTTGATAAGGTATCTATGGATAGCCTTGCCTCTGGGTCCTTTCTTCTCTATATGATATACAATTTGTTTTGGTTGATCTCCTCCATTTCTTCCACCTCGGGTGTCTCTTCTTGAACTGGTTCTATGAGTTCTCATCCTTGATACTTCTTTAGAAGACTCACATGAAAAGCATTGTGAATCTTCCAAGTCTCGGGCAGCTCTAGTCGAAAAGCGCCTTTATTTATGGACTCACTAACTTTGAATGGTCCATAATACCTGGGAGTCAACTGTGGTTATATTTTCTCTTTTCCTTTCATCTTTCTGAGCCGTGCTTTTTCAAACTTTAGCAACATTTGAAGAGACTCTCCCTTCTTTGCTGAGACTTCTACAGGGTTGAGTTGGCATTTTTAGCCTTAGCCTTGGTTTCTTTCTACCTCATTCTTCTGAGGTGTTTTTTATTACATGCTTAGCATGTTGTATTTCCGCACAGAGCTTGCTCTAGCGAGTTTCTTTCTTACTTAATAAAAGTCTCTTTTTTGCACACAAAAAAAACTTTAGCAACACCCAGTCTCCTTGGAGATTCATCTCCCTCGGCTCATAACCCATTTGTGTCACACGCAATGCTAGTATGATCTCCCAGTACTTGGAAATTTCCTCAATGCTCGAGAGGAGCACAGCAACTTCATCATCTTCCCCTACAGGGGCATTCAAACTAGCAAGCTGAGTGACAAGGGATTCCATATGATTCAAGTGAGCAAGAAGAGAGTCTTCATGCTTCATTTGCAGCTTGAAGAATTCTTGTCTTAGGAATACCTTTGAATTGATGACTTTGTTGCCAAACAATCCTTCAAACTTAGCCCATAATTTGTGAGCAGTGGAATCAAAATCAAAATGATGAATAACTTCATCACCCAACCCCAAACCAATGAGAAAAAGAGCTTTGTCATTCAAATTCTCCCAGTGTGCAATTTTCTTTTCATTTGATTGTGGCTTTTTCTCCTTGCCACTAACAATATGCCACACTCCATCTTTCATAAGTACAAGACGCATCTTTGTTTGCCATGTAGGGAAGTTCTTACCAGAAAACCTCTCGAACGAAATGATAGTTGATTTGGAAGACTCCATGACTGAAAAAGAGTAGAAATGCAAGTGTAACTATGGAAAGATCACATTGGTAAGTTCTTCATGAGCTGGAGCAGGTCTGGAACTTCTTCATGGCAGACAAATACAGAAGTGGAGCAAAAATTTGCAAGCAAAAGTAGAAGGATATGGCGGGCAAAAACTGTAAAATCAGCAACAGCTCCAAGAGAATGACGGGCAGAATACGGGCACCATCTTGCGGGAAGCAGCTCCAAGAGAATGTCGGGGCAGAAGGAGTAAATAGCGGCCTGGAGCAGAGATCAACGATGAAGAGAATGGACAGCTACACGTTGAGCTGGCTGTACGGGCAGCGGAGCAGGCTGTATGGGCAGTACGGCAAATGTTTACAGGCAGTCTGGTACGGCAATCAGTCCGTACAATTCGTACGGTTGTACCGTTGGCTGTACCACTGATTTGCAGCTGCTAAAAGAGTGGCAGATGGCGAGGCATAGGTCTGGGCTGAAGGGGTAGCTGATGGCGAGGCATTTCGGGCTGATGGTCGATGGAGATCACCTCCTCCAAAAGCCTCCAAACAATGGTGAGGCTAAAGGAGGGGAAAGTGGAAAGGAAGGAGGAGAAATGAGTGCCTTCCAAGGAGGAAAAGGGAGAGTAGCGTCATTGGTCTCCCTCACCTCATCCTCTTGGAAGGGAAAGGTAAAGAGAGAGCAGGGCTAGGAACATGGCTTTGATACCACATGAAGGAAAATGTGGCAAGCTATCTCTAGGAAAGGAAAGGAAAGATTGCAAGCATAATGGCAATGAACTCAAATGGAAGTAGGCAATAGCAATGAACCAAAATACTCACATGTAGATAGCTTGATGTTGATTGATATGAAAAGACTCAAGACTAGTACAAGACTATACAGTGTGAGCCTCTAGACTCTAGAAAGTAACAATGCATATGGGATAATCTCCCATATGACACGTGGCACTGCTGTCTAGGACTCACTAGACTATAAAATAACTCCTAGGGACCCTAGGACACGCAAATACACTCACTTTGACGTCATATTCTAACAGATATGCTTTTCGGAGATCTTGGTCTGCGTCAAGAAATACTTGAGGCTTTGGTGGTCGGTCTTGACTATAAAGTCTGCTCCAAGAAGATAATGCTTCCAAATATTTAAAGTATGAATAACTACTAGCATCTCTTTCTCATAAACACCCAAAAACGTCTCGGCATCACACAGCCTCCTACTTTCATAATCTATAACCCGACCTTCTTGATGGAGGGCAGCTCCCACACACTCTCTACATGCATTGAAGTCCACATCAAACGGTTTTGAAGGGATATCTCAAGGTGTATGCCTCAGGCACACCTTGGGTTCTATGTGTGTGTGCTAGAGGCACAGTTAGGTGCCCATAAGCACTGTTAGGTGGTGGTAGATGCCACATAGGATGATTGAGAGATTCTAGGAGCTGATTGAGGAGATGATTGAGAAGATGATTGTGGAGCTTGGTGGCTCATGTAGAGGTGCCTACATATGGACCTCACCTTTCTTCATTTCATAAGCAAGCAAGCATTCTCATTTCGTGTTCAGCTTCATGCTTTCCTTTCACTTCTTCAACATGGTATCAGAGCACTATGATTCTCCTTGAGCCCATTTATGCCATGTCATCTTCTTCTTCTTCTTCTTCACCTTCCTCTCCATTTTGCCCCTTTCTGCCCAACCACTTGGAGGGCTGAGTTCTCTACCTACAAGAAGCCATTCCCAGGGTCCTTCTGGCTGGAGAGACCCTTCATATGGGCAACCTTCCACGTCTGAGGAATTAGACAATGGTGCCCATAAACCCGCGCAAGAGTCGCCTTCTTCCTGACGCTATTTCATGCAATACGACTTGCTGGAGCAGCCATTCCGAAATTCCTCTGAGCCACGCTTGCACAATAGCATGAGCCCCTGTCTAGATTTGAAGTGAAATGGTCCACTAGGGAGGGAGAAACAGACGAAAAACCAGTCGACATTCAAGCTCCTGGCTATGGCGACGTGACGCGGCATCTATGGCGACGTGACGCGGCATTTCGCCTCTCTTCTTCAGTGGCTCTTCTCTGGTATACCAACTTTATTTCTACCTAGAAAGCCCTCTTTTCTTTGCTTTGAAGAGTGAGATACAAGCCCTCCAAGATCAGGCCTCTGTTTTGGACAGTTTTGACAATGTTGTGAGTTTGGTGCTACATTAGATGCTACTTTAGCATTTCTGATGTTTTAAAGTGTTGAATAGCATCAGTACAATTGTGGCTACAACTTTCCTTTAGGTTGCTATACCTAGATTTTCTTGGAATACTTTCATTTAGCCACCTCTATGAAGCATGCAAGTTGAAGTATCATTTCCATTATGATTTTTATGAAATTTGGTTACAAGTCTTTGCTACACTAAATGCTTGTACTTTGAAGCTTTTCAACTCTTTCTAGCCTTGTAAGAGAGTAGACACTGCCCATTTTGGGTTAGACCCTCTCATGGCTACCTTCTTGAATATTGATAAGTTCAATGGTAAAGGCTTTCACACATGGCAGATGAAAGTTAAGTTTGCATTGATGAGGGAAAACCTCTCGGGGCTTGTCAAACCTGCTTCAACTTCTTCTTCAACAGCCTCTAATGCTGGAGAATCCTCAGCTCCTACACGCCCGGCACGAGATCCTGCTAGAGAGGAGAAAGCCTATGGCATTATTGCCCTTGGCTTAGGAGATGACTATATTCATCACATTTCTGATTTGGAGTCTCCTTCTGAAGCTTGGCAGAAGCTTGATATTATTTTTTGTGCTAGCTCTCACATCTCAAAATTGTCACTTAAGATTGCTTTCTTTGAATTGAAGATGGCTAGTGGCACTCCCTTGGCTGCTCATGTCAATCACATGCGGAGTCTCATGACTCAACTTGCTTCTACAGATGATGCAATGGCAGTATTGCTCAAAAGTATGCCTGAAGATTATGATCATGTTATTACCACATTGAAAAATCTTCCTAATCCTACTCTTGAAGGTCTTATTACTGCTCTTCAAGAAGAAGAAAGGCACAAGGAACTCCGAAGAGGCAATGACACAGCCTATGCCATAAAAACTCAAATGGGCAAGTTTCAACCTTGCAAACATTGTGGGAAGACTAATCACCTCTCAAAAGATTGCTTCAAGATCAATCCTTGCAAATATTGTGGCAAAAACAATCACCATGAAAAGTTTTGTAAGGCCAAAAAAGAAACAACTACAAAACCAGAAACTGCCAATTTACTTTCAGTTGATGTGCCTCCTATGAAGATTATGATTTTTGAACCATCTCCATATATGCTCCAGATCTCTCTTTTATGTTGAGTCAAGGTACTCTGCCTGGATAGTCCTCCAAAATGAATGGAATAAACTTTTGTGTTCTTTGTAAACACCTCTAGTCACCATATGATGTAGGCCATGTGTATGTGTTTTGCTCCATGGTACCTCCTGCAGACATTGTGTGCATGTACATGCAGGGGAGATAACCATTGGAAGGTCTTATGTATCCCTTTGTTTACTTCACACCCTTGGGAACCCTTGCTAGCATGAGATCCTAGCCATAGATTTATCCTTGACCACCATGAGATGGCATGAGAAACTATGAGACTACATGTATCCTTGACATAGCCTGAGGCATTCCCTTGAGGGGGGGTTTGGAAGGATATCTCAAGGTGTATGCCTCAGGCACACCTTGGGTTCTATGTGTGTGTGCTAGAGGCACAGTTAGGTGCCCATAAGCACTGTTAGGTGGTGGTAGATGCCACATAGGATGATTGAGAGATTCTAGGAGCTGATTGAGGAGATGATTGTGGAGCTTGGTGGCTCATGTAGAGGTGCCTACATATGGACCTCACCTTTCTTCATTCCATAAGCAAGCAAGCATTCTCATTTCGTGTTCAGGTTCATGCTTTCCTTTCACTTCTTCAACAGGTTTCTATAAATTTGGAACAACGAGAATAGGCTCGCTCATTAGGTTTTCTTTGAGAGCATTAAAAGCTGTCCTTTGTCTTTCTCCTCATCTGAAAACTACAGTTTTATTGGTCAAGTCATGTAAGGGGGCTGCTATATCAGTAAAGTGTATGATGAAGCATCTGTAATAGGAACAAAGCCCAAGAAAGCTACGTACTTCATGTACCGAAGTGAGCTCTGGCCATTCGTGTATATCTTTAATCTTGGCTGGATCATCCGAATCCCTTCCTTGGAAATAATGTGTCCAAGATAATGAATCTCGTCAAGAAAGAATTCATTCCTTTTGGCAGTAATAAAAAGCTTACGATTTCTAAGTTCTTGAAACATAGTAGCCAAGTGCTCTTTGTGCTCTTATTCTGTCTTAGAAAAGACCAAAATATCATCAAAGAAAGTAACTGTAAAGTGCCTGTAAGATCTGAAAATTCTATCTACCATACGATTGAAAGTGGCTGGTGTATTGGTAAGCCCAAAAGGAATCACCAAAAACTCATAAAGACCAAAAGTGGTCCAAAAACCTGTCTTATGGACATCTTGTGGGTGGATCCTTATCTGTTGAGATCCACTTTTTAAATCAATACGGTTGAAAATCGTGGCCTCAGAATGTCCAAAATATCATCTATGCGAGCGATTGGAAACTTGTTCTTGATTGTCATTTTATTAAGAGCTCCATAATCCACACACATACGATAAGAGCCATCCTTCTTTTAAACTAAGAGCACTAAGGAGCTGGTCCTGATAAGTCCTTCGGAGAGCAAATCCTATAAATGTGCCATAATTTCTTCAGTCTTCTAGGCTGGGCTCAAGCAATAAGGGGGCTGGTTCGGGGCCTCACTTCTTGGAAGGAGCTCTATAACATGATCTTAAGGCCGTTCTAGAGGAAGCTCTCCTGGTAGAGAATCTGAAAAACAATCTTTGAAAGATTCTAGAAACTGAAATTTTTCTTTTTCTAAAGGACTTATTTCCACTTCAGGTTCACCCTCTCTCTCTTTAACAAAGACCATGTACACAGAAATTGCAGATTTTATTGATTTAGCAATGAATATATTTGATACAACTGGAATGGTCTCGCCTCTTCCCTAGGCTGAAATCTTGTGTTGCTTATTCCGATGCACAAAACTGAGAGTTCTTGCTTTAGAATCAAGAACCACCTCCTTTCTATGGAACTAGGACATACCCAAAATAGCATCATAATGCTTGAGAGGTGAAACATTAAACTCTTCGTGGTCCACATAGTCCTATACATGAATTCTAAGCTTTCCAATCAAAGGTGTGACTTTGATTGGATCCCCTTTAAAAACATGCTCTACATCCAAAGATAATCCCAATTCTTCCGTCTTAATTCCTAGCCTCAGAGCTAGATCTTCTGAGATGAAACTATTGGTAGCTCCCGGGTCAAAAAGAATTAAAGCATTCTGATCTCTTTACCCCATGCGAGGCAAAGTTCTCCGTTTCCTGGTTCTGTGGTTCTGCCCAACATATTGGGGACTCCTCCCACCACAGACTTTGGTGCTTCTCTTGGCGTTTTCTGCTTCCTTGGACCCACAGGCCTTTCGGGGCACTGAGCAGCCATATGCCATTCTTTTCCACAATGGAAACACTTACCTTCCTTTCGGAAGGCTTCAATCTATTCTAGAGTAAAATTTGACTTGCCTTTGAAAGGCTTGAATGGGCCCCTCGGCTTCTGAGGCTGAAATCTGTTTGAACCTTGGGTTGGTGCCACAACCCTCTTGCTAGTATCCACACCCTTTCCTTTTTTTGCCATAGTCTAAAGGAGGTCTTCCCTTAGCAGTTCAACCACAAAAGCTGAATGCATCAAATCTCGAAGCTTCATCTTCTTTGGATCAATGCTTACTTGAGTTAATATGTTGGGAAGCAATCCAACTCGATACTTCCGAAGCTTCATCTTTTCTGAAATTTCTTTGAAGGGCGTGACCTAAAGATAAGCTGTCCAAAACTTTTGATTATATGTCTCGATGGTGTCAAAGGCTGCCATGCACACAATTCCCCAAGCTGTATGCATATCATCAAAGAAATTCTTGGGCAAAAACTGGTCATAAAACTGCTTCTTAAAGTCTTTCCATGTCTTTGGAGCCTCTTCTACAACTAGAAGAGTTCCCACCAAGCACTGGCACTATTTGTCAGGTGAAGACTTACAATCTTTAACTTGGACCTCTCACGATAGTGCCCCGTTTTGAAGGCTACATCAAAGTAACGAATGAACTGCAAAGCATTTTCAGTGGCTCCATACTTTCCATCAAAGGTAGTGAACTTGACTGACTTACCACCTTCCTTGAAGTCTGTGCTTCGAGATCTGGATCTCCTTGTTCTGTGCTTATGACGAGAGTGTCCCCAGGATACAGAAGAAGATGAGGAAGAGGAGGAAGAAGATGGGCTTGAACTAGAAGATCTACTTCCATGCTTTCAACTTCGTCTCTTGTGAGGCTTGTTCACAAACAAAACCACTGAAAAAGAGAAGTAGAAGAAGATGGGCTTGAACTAGAAGATCTACTTCCATGCTTTCAACTTCGTCTCTTGTGAGGCTTGTTCACAAACAAAACCACTGAAAAAGGGATGGAGGCTAGAATGCCCTTGCTCAACAGACATAGACAAGTGCACCCGATTGGCCCCAAACACCGTGGCGCCCCTTTCGGTATTTCTTTATATTTCACAGTGAAATGATTACAAGTTGCATCTGGGAGACCTTCCCTGCAACTGAGCACACAGCCCCAATTCACTAAGCCTTCGCAAGGCTTTCAAGCATATAACACCATCACATAAGTGCACTTAACCCGTAGGCTCAACCCAAAGGCCTTCTCTTTTCCGAGTGCAATTCCATTGGCTGTCCAGATGCAATCACACTGCACCCCAGCTGCACTCTCTTTGAGTGGTTTCCAGATGGCATTCACAAAGCTTTTCAAAGCTCCAAAATAAAATCAGCAAAGTACCCAACCAAGGAATGACTCATGTAGCACTGCCTGGGCACCAAACCCTGAAGACTCGAACCAAGTCCTCAATCGCCAAAGAGGACATAGTAGCCAATGCCCAATTGCATTCTCAGCCAAAGAGGAGTGCAAAGGCACGAAGAAAGAGCATTTACAAGAGCCGACCAGCAAGAATTCCACTGAAAAATGCGAAAAGAAGCACTTCTGTCGCGAAGAAGTGGGAGTTCTTGGGCTCAAAAGAAGCGTGCTTCAGAGAGGAATGGATTGAGAAGGTTTTGGAGAAGTTTCATCGCCGGAAAGTCCTCCAAAACTGAGAAAAACCAGTCAACCAGCGCGTAGGACCACTCGAAATTCAACAGAAAGCTGTAGCTTTGCAAGAGGAGAGGCCCAGAAGGCGGTAGAAGAAAAAAGGTCCAGAAAAAGCCACTTTTGCAAATTCGACCAGCAAAAGAAGTGCTCAGCTCTGCCCGTTCTACCAAACGCACGGAGGGAAAAGCATATCACTACGAAGGGGAGGCAGAGGGGAAGCCATCGGGCCAAACGGAAGTCGAGGAATCCAAACGGGTGAGGAGTTATGAAGAAAAACGGAATTCAGCTGAAGGAGGCTGAAAAACCAGTCCAAAATCTCAACAAAGGGAGAAGATGAGAGAGAAAACCACACATGTGAAGTTTAGAAGGCCCAGGAAGGTCCAGGAATGGCAAAGGAGCATGTAGAAGGCACTAGAGCCACCTGGAACTCTAGGGGGGCCACTGAAGGTGCATGGCCCTCTAGGGGGCCCATTAAAAATGCCACGTCATCATTTCCCAACAACCACTCTTTTAATTCCTTGGAATGCTATGGACTGCACATTATTATTTTGAGGAGTAGAAATACCCAAACCAAGGCCTTGTGCTGGCTGCTCATACTGTTGCAATGGATGTACTTTTTGTACCTCTTTCTCAAGTACTCTTTTGGACGATTCCTTTCTCTTGGAAGTCACTTTCTGAGTCATTTTAGATGGCTGTCCCTCATGGGAAACTGATGCATGAGTGTGCGGTCCGCCATGAAAAGCTGATGCATGTGTGTACTCACTCTTTCCGTGCTTGTGATTTCTTGATTTCTTCTTCTTCTTGGCATTTGTTTGCACAATCTGAGCCAAATTTTGAGCCAGCTGAGTCAAAGCAGTCACCTGCACTTGCAAGCTGTGCATTCAACATAGTAGCATCATCTGACTCACTGCTAGAACTAGTATCACCGTTGAGCTCAGTTGTAGCTTCATGTGTGGCCTGCTCAAAAGGCATTTGTTGTGCTTCCTGCAGCTGTACACTAGCTGGATCATTAAGGCTTTCCTGCCTTCTCCTTTGAGGAGTTGTGGAGCTCTCTTGCTCATGGGTACTCACCATGTTTATGGTTGTAATATTCAGCTGTCAAAAAGTGCAGCAAAGATATCCTTCCACCAAACTACCGAGGCCCACCTCTTGAGAAAGAGTGTGTGGTATCCCGGCAATGGAACCAATGAAACCGGCCTCTAATCACTCAGAGGGCAGTGGAACTAAACCTTTAATCACTTCAGCACTTATTTACAGCTCACAAAGCATATATCACAACCATTAACCATTGCATGATCACCATTTGGCATTTACCCATTTGTTCACAAACAAAACCACTGAAAAAGGGATGGAGGCTAGAATGCCCCTGCTCAACAGAAATAGACAAGTGCACCCGATTGGCCCCAAACACCGTGGCGCCCCTTTCGGTATTTCTTTATATTTCACAGTGAAATGATTACAAGTTGCATCTGGGAGACCTTCCCTGCAACTGAGCACACAGCCCCAATTCACTAAGCCTTCGCAAGGCTTTCAAGCATATAACACCATCACATAAGTGCACTTAACCCGTAGGCTCAACCCAAAGGCCTTCTCTTTTCCGAGTGCAATTCCATTGGCTGTCCAGATGCAATCACACTGCACCCCAGCTGCACTCACTTTGAGTGGTTTCCAAATGGCATTCACAAAGCTTTTCAAAGCTCCAAAATAAAATCGGCAAAGTACCCAACCAAGGAATGACTCATGTAGCACTGCCTGGGCACCAAGCCCTGAAGACTCGAACCAAGTCCTCAATCGCCAAAGAGGACATAGTAGCCAATGCCCAATTGCATTCTCAGCCAAAGAGGAGTGCAAAGGCACGAAGAAAGAGCATTTACAAGAGCCGACCAGCAAGAATTCCACTGAAAAATGCGAAAAGAAGCACTTCTGTCGCGAAGAAGTGGGAGTTCTTGGACTCAAAAGAAGCGTGCTTCAGAGAGGAATGGATTGAGAAGGTTTTGGAGAAGTTTCATCGCCGGAAAGTCCTCCAAAACTGAGAAAAACCAGTCAACCAGCGCGTAGGACCACTCGAAATTCAACAGAAAGCTGTAACTTTGCAAGAGGAGAGGCCCAGAAGGCGGTAGAAGAAAAAAGGTCCAGAAAAAGCCACTTTTGCAAATTCGACCAGCAAAAGAAGTGCTCAGCTCTGCCCGTTCTACCAAACGCACGGAGGGAAAAGCATATCACTACGAAGGGGAGGCAGAGGGGAAGCCATCGGGCCAAACGGAAGTCGAGGAATCCAAACGGGTGAGGAGTTATGAAGAAAAACGGAATTCAGCTGAAGGAGGCTGAAAAACCAGTCCAAAATCTCAACAAAGGGAGAAGATGAAAGAGAAAACCACACATGTGAAGTTTAGAAGGCCCAGGAAGGTCCAGGAATGGCAAAGGAGCATGTAGAAGGCACTAGAGCCACCTGGAACTCTAGGGGGGCCACTGAAGGTACATGGCCCTCTAGGGGGCCCATTAAAAATGCCACGTCATCATTTTCCAACAACCACTCTTTTAATTCCTTGGAATGCCTTTGGGCCTAGGGATTAATTACGCTTATGTGCTAGGCACCATGCCGCGTTTAATTACACATTATTAAACCCACGCTTGGACTTTTAAAACCAAAGTTGTCACGGTCTTGTAGTACATTAAAGTACCTAGAATTTCACGCCCCCGTGACACTTCGAGCTCCTCCCTCTTTTTCTTGAAGTATGACGCTTTTGGTGTGATGAAGGACTCCGGGAACACCTCCTTGAAGAATGTGAATGCATCAAAATGTGTGACAGCTGCCACTGCCCCCCAGTGCATGGAGTGTTCCTGAGAAAACGCTGTAAGAGGAGCTTCCAAGGCTCTGCATCTGGGTTGAGGCCGCAAACAACCAACTTGCCCAAGAGGGCTCTGCTTTGCATCTGCAGATCAATGATACCCAAGCCTCCCAGTGCCTGCGGCATGATCACCGCCTGCCAAGCGACCCGAGCTCTAGTATTCCTCGTGCCGTCCGAACCTGCCCAAAGGAAGTTTCGAACCAATCGTCGGAGCTACCCAATGCACCCTCTGTGAAAACACCAACAGGAGGCAATATACCAAGCCATGGCAAGAAGGACCTGGTTTGCCACTAAGGCACGTCTTGCTAGGGAGAGTTTGACCGAGACCCAACAGAGAAGCTTGCGCCGAACACTCTCGAGGACCGGGGCGATCTACTGCTCTACTGTAATATCAGTACCAACCTAACATCCAAGGTATCTTGCTGTATGGCCCCGTGGTATCCATCTAAAGCCAAAGTCGCTCCCCCACTCACAAATCTCATGTGTCTCCTCAGAGCCTATGAAGAAACCTATGGACTTTGTCCAATTGATTTGCGCACCCGAGGCCTCACAGTAGATAGCCAGGGCTCCCTTGACTGTCTCCAAACTCGTTGTGGTGCCCTCTACATACAAGGCCGTATAATCTGCAAACTCAGAGTCCAACAACTCCTCCTCCTGTCTGATTGGGAGCCTCAACCCTGTGAGCCCTTGCCACCTGTGATCTCAAGTAGTAGCCCAAAGCCTCTACCACAAACAAGAGGAGGAAGAGAGCGAGAGGGCAGCCCTGGCAGACAGAGAGAGAGAGAGAGAGAAAGAAAGAAGAAAGAAATTTTATTAAAGGTCCACGGAAGGCCATACATGGCCTATGGGACACAAAATCATCCGAAAGGAAAATACATCATCAACGATGCGCCAACTAGGTGGCCTCATCGTAATACCGCTAAGATGCCAAAAATGGCTACAAAAATCCTAGATACAAAATGAAATGAAATAGAGTACCAAAATTGCCTAGATACAAAATGTAAAATATGAAATATGAGGAACATCGTCTTCCCTAAGGGGTCTGTGATCCAAAGAAATGATGGAAGTCATGGCCATCGACCATGCCTCCTGCCATAAGTGTGAAGATCTGGGCAAGTGTCAAATGGGCTGCTGGCGGTGCCAAGTCTCCATGGAGCAATCTCCTCCGAAAATCTGCCATCATCCTCCGTCGTCTAGAAATAAAGCGACGGGTACGGCCTCTGTGTAAGATCATCCTGCGGTGCTGCCGGATCATGTCATATGTACATCCTCGGGGTGGAACCATCGGTGCTCTCTGGCAAGATGGGCTATCTCTATGCTCATGGTCCTGCGCCTCGTCCTGCTCCTCATGAATAACCAGGTCTCTGGCAGGGATGCGACGGTGCTCTCTGAGGAATCTCTCTCTATATCTGGTGATCTCCCTGATGAACAACGCTAAGCAATACTGATCCTCATACTCCATAATCCGAGAGAGAGGTCCAAATCCGTGCCCAAATAAACAGTGAAATCTGCCACGGATCTCATAATATAAAGGGCATCTGCAAACAAAGTGCTCCTCAGTCTCCACCTCCCCCATAGTGCAACAAGGGCATATCCTAGTCTCTCGCCTGGGTCTATGTCCGGTAGCTGTACGACGCATCCTGCCGGCCTCAACGTCTAATCTGTGGGAAGATACCCTGAGCTGGCCCAAGGCAATCCTGAGTGAGTGCGACATATGAACGCCGATATATCTTGGGGATATGATGAAGCCATCCTCTGAAATCCTGAGAAAATGGTCACGATATGTGGCCATCTTCGTAGGAAGCTCCGTGGGATGAACCCAAGTGCGAAACGTGTGTAGCTGCAACAAATCTGCCCTGATAACCTGGCTGAGCTCATGTCGAGTGAGAGGGAGGCGAGGGGCATCTATGCTGTATCGAAATGGTGGCAGCCTATCCATATCCAAGCCCAGCGAGGTGAGCCATGTGGAGAGTGTGTGGTACCAACAAAAAGTATGACCTCTCTCCGCTAACATCTGCGAGGATGTCAGTGCTAGCCACGGTAATCGCGCTCTGCCTGCTGCTGAGTCTCCGAGCGCCCTGATCCTATGCAAGTACGTAACTGACTGAAATGCTGCATCTAGCGCTAGGGGTGTAGCTCCGAACTCTGTGAACGTAATTTGATGCGGTACCGTGGGCTTCGCTCTGATCAATCTGGAGAACATGATGATCTGTAACCTCTCTACTCGTCTCCAATCTGCAACCGTGAGATCTCCTGCCCAAAAGGGGCTAGCATACATGACTGCAGGTCTCACCAGCGTATCGAAAAGTAAGGACTTCGTGTCGGGATGCTGAAAATGTGACTGTGCACACTGCCTCTCGAGAAGAGCCAAGGCGGCATACCCTCTACTGATCCTATCTCGTGCTGCATGCGTCATGGTGAAGACTGGACCTCTAAATGTGGCACCCAAATATGTATACTCCCTAACTAGCTCCACCTCCTGCCCATCAAATGTGAAAGAGAACTCGCCTCTCCTATAAACCTGGTATGACGTGTTGAAGACCATGACTTTGGTCTTCCCAAGGTTTACAGACAACCCTCTGTCCTGACAAAAGCTGTGGAGTGCATGGAGATGTGCCTGTAAACCCTGCTGGGAGGAAGAAATAAGAACCACGTCATCTGCATAGAGGAGAATCGGTATCGTGGATCCTGCCAGTAAAGAACCTGTACCACCCATCGTCTGTATGTACATCTCTAACTCATCGATATAGAGACCAAAGAGTGTCGGAGACAAAGGACACCCCTGCTTCACCCCTATCGTACTGCGTACTTCCGCCGACAGCCCCGCCCGTGTCCTGACTCTACCTGTGACTCTCTCATACAAGGCCATAATCGCCCATTGAATCTCCCCATTGAATCCCAAGTCACGAAGTCGCTGGAAGAGTCTGAAACGCGGCACAGTGTCAAATGCCTTTCTGAAGTCCACGAAGCAACAATAGAGCCGTTGCTTACGTGACTTCGCCTCCTCAATCAAAGCCCTGAGTGTGAAGATATGATCTAGAGTCGAGTGCTCTGCACGAAATCCTGCCTGCCCTCTAGCTCTCATGCCTGTCGCCTCGGCATGGTCATTTATATGTCCTTCTAGAATGGTCGCATAAATCTTGGCCATGACATGGCCAATCATAATGGTCCTATAGTTTGACGCCTCCAAAGGATCCCCCGACTTGTGTATGGGTACTATGGTATTTTCTAGCCAACTAGGTGGAAGACCTGTACAAATGGACTCGTTAAAAAGACGGGAGAGGACTGTAGCTAAGGCATCAATCCCATGGATTACATACTCTGCTTGCAATCCATCATGGTCCTTAGCTCTCCCAGTCTTCAAACGATGAGCTGCTGCTCGGACACTATTGGATGAGAATAAGGGAGAGGAGGTGGGTCTAGGCACATGGGATAAGTCGATCTGTGGCTGGTCTGGAATATCATATAAAGTGGAAGTATAGGCAAGCCAAACCTGCGGGTCTGTAAGAGGAGTTTGAGATTTCAAGCGAAGGAATTTCTTCCAGAATTCCTTGGAATCACAGCTGAAAAGTAAACTTCTCAGCTCCTCCTCATTCCGGGCTAGAAATTGGCACTTTTTGCGTTGCACCAAACGCTTGTAACTCTTCTTGGTCTCAATGAGGAGGGGAGACTTCTCCTGTGTCTCAAGGCGAAGCTTCCTGCGGAGTTCTTTACACTCCTCATCATACCATCCATTACAAGGCACAAGACCGACTGGTGGAGGACTGGATGTGTGGAGAGAGAGAGGAAAGGCCTCGCCTATATGTCCTCCGATAAGCATCTGGCTAGAGCTCCCCGTATAAAGCGCAGAAACTCCTCTGATCCATCTGTCTGAGAAACCCAATCTCCGCATAGTAACCTCCAAAGGAAAGACCACTCCATGTCGTAAGGCCTTCTCAAAATCCAAGAGGAGGACGGCCAACGGCTATGACTCCTCCCTGGACCAATCCACTGCCTCCCAGAACATGAAGATGTTGTCCAGGATGTTGTGCTCCTGGTCGAACCCGGTCTGTGTGTCGTGAATGATGTCAGTAAGATGGGGCCGTAACCGCAAACTTAAGACCTTGGCAAGGATCTTGTATGCAGTATCAAGAAAAGTGATCGGTCTCCACAGGTGGATGTCTGACCTATCTCCCCCTTTCGGGATCAAACAAATCCACCCCCTGCTCAAGGATTGAGGGAGGGAGCCCGTGTCAAAAATCTCTTGGCAAGCTAGTCGGAAAGGGGTGGAGATAATCTCCCAGAAGTTCCAGAAGAAGGCCGGAGTCAAGCCATCCTCGCCAGCACACTTCTGGGTTAGGAGAGCCTTGAGGACTTCCCAAAGCTCCTCATCCGTGAAAGGCTCCTCCATACTGTTGCACAAATCCTGCGAGACTACTATCGGAACGTGATCCCAAACTACCTCCCGGGCCACAAGACCACAGCTGGAGTCATCCTCTCTATCTGAAAGAGCTGGTTGTAAAAACCTGTGGTCAAGTCTAAAATCTCCTGCGGGTCAGTGTGCGAATCTCGAAGACGGTGCAACTCCGCGCCTACCGATCGAGGCCTTGTGGTCTGAAAGAACTGCTTCATCATCTTGTCCCTTTGCGTACCAAGGTGGACACCAGCTCAATGCCAATCTTCCATGCCCACTTCATCATGAAGAAGACTTCCATCTTGAACAACTCCACATGCTTGTGGAGTGGCCAGTAGTATGCCTGATCAACCTTTGCCTCAAGCGGCAATTTGATAACTCCTACCGCCAAACCACACATCGGCTTCTCTCGTGTGAAGCACAACTGAAAATTCACCTCCACACCATGGACATGCCAAAGGTCCAGTCCCTGTGGCTCCATCCACTCGTCCATCATGCGTGAAATCTGATCTCCCATAATAGCGTCAAACCACTGGGGACCACTTCTCCAACCTTATGGAGGCGAACTCGAATCTCCAAACTAGGTGTGTCTGGGAGCCCACTACGCTGATTAAACCCCCTTTCCGGGGCTGCAAGACCACAAGCATTACCTCCAGGGGTAGAGGGTATGAGTCCGGAATCTCCAGATAATTCTAGGGTCCCAATGTCTAGAAGTCCCGTGGTAAGGGACGCCCAGGCTGGAGATTGGGAGCTGCTGACCGGGAGGACGAGCCCCTTCCCTCTAGCTCCCTCCCCGAATGGACAGGATGCTACAGGGAGGAAGCGGAAGGGGATGTTGTCTTACCCTTGCTTGCTAGCAAGGGTGTCAAGGCAGGGGAGGGGAGGGAGGCTGAAGAACCTACTAAGGAGGTGGAGAGAGGGGCGAGGAGGGAGGGGGGAGGGAGAGAGGCGGAGGGAGGGGGATAGGTGGTGAGGGTGACCGCTTCCCCCGGTGTCTTTTTAGTCTATTTTTGCTTCCTTTCACTCGGCGTATCTTATCTCCTTTTACTCCTCAAACCAGAAAAAAGCATATGGAATATTTGAGAAAAGTATTCCAATTGCTTAGGAACGACCCTCTTTTTGCTAAAGCATCCAAGTGTGAATTCTTTGCAAAAGAAGTACGGTACTTGGGACATATTATATCCCAAGAAAGGATTCGTATGGATCCTTAAAAGGTAAGGACTGTATTGAAAAGGACACACTGGTGGACACATCCATTGCTGTTGATATGCTGGCTTCCATTTGGAGACTGATGTTATTTTTACTATCAGAAGTCAGTTGGAGAGATGCATTGAGGCCTCTGCAACCACTCGAGAGAGATTAATAACATTCTTGAGGAGTTACTCCACTTAGGACGATGTGGCATTATAGACCACCCCCATGGTTGTTCATCTATATTATAAAGATTAGGGATAGATTTCTCACTTTCCCATCTCTGGTTTAATTTGTTCTGAATGGAATAAATTACTTCTTACTGTTTTCACACACACACACTTTTTGTGGGAAGAAATCTTTTATTTCTGTAGAGTAATTACATTTATAGTTACTTCAAAAACGAAGTAGCTACTACTCAACTAAAGATCTCAGTATAAGCTGTATACACATCCTGATCAATCAAACGAGTCTGAAAACAATCGTAGAATGATTGTTGCAGAGATCGTTTGAAAAAAAGAAAGGATGAAAATAGTGGATCACCAAAGACTCTATGATTTCTATCCATCCATAAAGTCCATAGTGTCCAATAGCACACCCATACAAAAAATAAATCAAAACCCTGTCTCTGTGGATGAAAGCCAAACAACCAGAAAAATCTGCCAAAACTAACAGTAGGAAATCGCTGTCGAAGCCTCTGTCTAATGAGAGCAATGAGATTAGAAGTATTTGGACAGGACCAAAAGATGTGAAACACTGATTCAGTAGAGTGCTGGCATCTGTGACAAACAGCTGAAGCAATACGTCTGTGTGCGAGCAACTGTCCGGATGGAAAAATGCCAAGGAGAACTCGCCATAGGAAAAGCTGTTGTCGAAGAGGGACTTTGTAATGCCAAAGGAGACGCAGCCTTTTTCTCCACCACTTCATTGGACGATCCATATGCCAAACAGTATTTGCTCTGTGGGAGATCCAAGGTGGAGGTAATAAAACTTTATACAGTGACGACACTGTGATATGTGAAAGCTTCAAAGGACAGGCGTATAAGGAAGGAGAGTGTAAAATCCAATCCTCAAGCCGATTCTGAAGTTCCAAATGAGGTACCGGCAAGTACGGTTGGAGCATTGCTGAAATTCTATGCCATAAAGGACGATAATGAGCTCCCAAGCCATATTTGCGAGCAGCCATAGAAAAAGATAAAATTGAGCCATCATCCTGAAGTACATCCGCCACAGATGAAATGCCTTTGAAGGAGAGAAAATAAGAACGTCGGGGTTCTTGTATGGCCAAAGGAGGGTGGAATACTTTAGACCAAAAAATATTCTCTACCCTCAAAGAGTTGCCCGAGAGAGAGTCCCTGCCATGCCATTCCAAGTGGGATAGAATGTGTTTCCAATCAAGAAGCAGATGAGAGACAAAAGGGCATCCTCTGATCTTGCCTTGGATAGAGCCAAATACAAAATCCCACTGAGTAGGCTGCCAATTCCCAAAGGCAGATGTATGAAGATGTAATAAGAGAGAGCGGATCATGAAAGCCCAAGGCTGATCTCCTTGCATAAACTGTATCATCATTTTCCCTCTGTGAGCAAGTAAATGCATTTGAATATTGAGAATGTTCAGACCCCCGTGCATCTTTGGAGAACAGAGACGATGCATAGAGAGTAATCTGAGACTTTTCTTGCCATGTTTTGAACGCCAGAAAATTTCCATGATAGCTGACATAAAAGAAACCAGATCTGCCTTAGTGAACATAGTGAGAGGCAGATAAAATTGTATGTATGCTATCAAAATGGATTGTGGAATTCGCAGACGAACATGTAATGGCCAAGTTGCAAGCTTCCAATATTCAAGTTTTGCCATTAACTTTACTAGCACCCAATCAGTTTGTTGTGAACGGGTGAGTCCCCAGCCTAGAGGATAACCAAGATGTCGAATGAATTGAGAAGCAGGGACAATTTCCCCAGGCCACAGAAGGTTGTGCCATTCCTGTGCATGTAACGGCAGCAATTTTGATTTCTGAAAATTTACCCGAAGGCCAGCAGCCAATCCATATGTAGAAAGAGCATGCATAATCATGGACAGATCAGCCCGAGTATTTTTTGGAGTAAAAAATGAATCATCAGCATATGCCTGAGCAATCATGCTGCGACTGCCAAGAATCTCCAAACCGTGCAACTGGTCAGTGTCCAAGAGGTGATCCAGATATTGAAGTAGTGGATGAGTGGCTATGGCAAAAAGTAAAGCACTCAGGGGACATCCTTGCCTGACAGAGCAAGCAAGAGTCCAGGAGGGAGAAATATCTCCTGAAAGTATGCAGGCAGCTTCACTATCTTGATATAGCCAAGTGATGAGTTGCTGCATTTTTGTGCCAAAACCCAATGCCTGCATAGTCGATGAAATAAAATCCCACTGAACAGTATCAAAGGCTTTGGCAATATCAACTTGCAATAACAAAACATCCTGCTGTGTGTATTTGGCATATTCAATTTCAATGTAGGCATTAGCAATGTTATCTGTGATATGCCTACGCGGGACAAAGCCATATTGAGCAGGATGCAACCCATCATGTAAAAACCCCTTTAGCCGATCAACAATCATTTTGGTAGTGACTTTGTAAATTACGGGCATAAGAGTAATAGGTCTCCAGTCTGCCAAAGATTCACAAATTTGTTTTTTGGGAAGGAGTTTAACAAGACCTCTCTTCCATGTGTCCGGCATTTTCTGATTTTGCCACGCAGCATTCACCATATATAGCAATGAATGCTTCAAAATAGGCCAGTATGCTAGAAAAAACTCGACTGTTAAACCATCCCATCCTGGGGATTTCCATCTGCCACATGATTTGATCGCATCTGACAGTTCCCTCTCAGTAAAGGGGTCCTCCAATTCCAAAGCTTGAGTAGGGGGAATGATAGGAGAAACATGTTGCAACAGTAAATTTCGTGCAAGCAAAATCTGTTGCGAGGGAGAAGCTGCAGAGCCAAATTGCTGAGAGAAATGATGCACACAAACAGAGGCAAGCTGTGACCGTGAAGTAGTCCATGATCCATCAGGCATAAGCACTCTGCAAATTTCTGTTTTGATTCTCCTCTGATGTAAACTTTTGAAAAATTCTTTGGAAGAGCAACCTTTATCTGTGAAGGCTCTTTGTCTTGCTCTAGTCTCCCATTTTGCCAGTTTCCTGTGATCATTTAGTTTAAGACAATGTCTGGCCTGGCATAGTGTTGTTTGCTCATGTGTTTGCTCATGCATGGACAACGAACGATGATGACTGAGTTCAGTGAGGTCTTGACAAGTAGATTTGGTCCGAGCAATGGTTTCCCTCAGAGTCTTCATGTAAGACTTGCCATAATCTCTAATAACCACTTGCATTTTAGAAATAAAAGAATCCCAGGCACCATCAACATGAAGATGGCTGCTAGAGGAAAGACAATGAGCTGCTTCAGTAACCATTGCCTTGAAATCAGCATGTTGCAAATAACTATTGTTTATGATTAGATGTCTCCTTTGTGGCAATCTATCATCTGGCATATCATGAAAAGATAATCGCAGCCATAGCGGTGCATGGTCTGAATGCACAAAGGCATAGTCAATCCACATTTTGCATGTGAAATCCCCATTTTGTTGGGGAGCGACACTATACCATCGATCCAGACGTGCCTGATAAGCAGAAAGAGCATTATGTTGAAAAGTGTAGCCTGGTGACAAAGGCTGCAATTCTTTCCAAAGGTCAACCAGATCCAAATGCCAAAGTAGTTGAGACCATGCATGCCTTTCAGGAGATAACATATGGTCATGTCTGGAGGTGTTGTCTCCCTGTTGTGGAGCATTATTGAAATCCCCACATATGTAAGCATGATATCTCCACGGATATTGTTGCATGGCATCCCAAATTGCCGTTCTTTCTCTAGAGGACTGAGGTGCATAAACTGAAGCAAATTCAAACACCTCTCCTCTAATAATGCATTGAGAACAAGCCATTTGCCTTTGTTGTCATTTAATGCAATGACTGGTTGAAGCTCATGTTTGATCAGAAGGACAACCCCTGAGAAAGAGTGCTCCCCAGCATAGAAAATATTAGATCCACAGTAGTGTCCTGTCTTGCCTGCATAAATATGTTGGTTGTGCTCTTGTAATGCCACTATGTCAGGCTGAAATCTGTTGATGTACAGCCACACAGATTTCCATTTCCTACTGTCACACATGCCCTGGACATTGAGTGTAAAACATTTGATGTGAGCAGTCATATGTACAGGTATTTATAGTAATGTAACAACTATGTACAGCAGCAAAATTTATGAGGTCAGCCTTGCATTTCTATCTCAGGGTCGAGGCCTCGCCCCTGAGAAGAAGTAGCCACCTGAGAAGTAGACAGCAAAGCAGCAACCTCTTCTTCAGGGAAGAGTGTTCTGATGGCTGTTACTGCAGCCCATGTAATCCCAATTCCTCTATTTATCTCTAGGGTATTTCCGCTAGAAGATGCACCATTCCAAGTGCGGGGGGGTGGAATTCTTCGAGCAGAAATAACTTTTCTTGGACTTTGCCAGCCATCAGTTGAAGGTTGTTGTCCTTTGGTCGAGGATTGAATAGTAGGAGGTGAATGTGAAGTGAGATTCCCATTGGGAGCCACTGGAGCTTTGCCTTTCTCCTGACTCCCAGAAGGCTGTCTACTGCTTTTATTTTTGTTGACAACTGGAGTAGGAGTATCTTTGGTAGGCATGTGAACTGGCAAAGTGGTACGAGGCGTTTTGTGCTGATTCATTGGACACTGTGAAGCCATGTGTCCAAACTTTTTGCACTCAAAACAGGCCCCTGCAAATAAACCCCATTTGAGTTTATAAAAAGCACTGCCCATGTTCACATTATTTACCGTGACTGAATAAGAGTCCGGTGTGGGATTATCAGTATCCCAGAGAATGCAAAATCTGTTTGAGTTGCCATTTGGCCGTGGTGGGCAGACCACTTTACCTAAAGATGCTGCAATTTTAGGCAAAAGTGAGGCCATACATTGTGGGAAGTCAACAACTTCAACCCAAACCGGGCATCTGTGTCGGATTAAAGCCTGAAAGTCCCGTGTGGGAGACCATGGCAATACATGCACCATTTGCTACCCAAAAAAGAGAGGCGAGTGTTCCAAAAGCATTTGTCTGTGGATCTCATCCACCATGATAACCTCAAAAAAGCCCCTGGCTGCATAGTGTATTTTACGAACAAAAGAGCCAGCCAATGTGCGTGTCAGCCAGTTGCCTATCTCTGCAGCAGGTGGCATCCGGCCTGGAAAAAATAATATGACTGCATTCTTAGCATATTCTCTGACTGGATCCATAATTTCATCAACCTCAACCATGAGGCCAGCTGAAGGAACCGAGTCTTTCCACTCTTTTCTCGTATCTGCAAATCCTTCATGCATGACATCATATACTAGTTGAGCCTCAAGAGTGTCATGCACCGGGTCATGCTGACCCTCAACCTGCTTTTGCTTCTTGCAGGGAGCCGAGCGCTCCTTTTGAAACGTTTTTTCATATGAGTATTCTGCCATGACTTTGTAAGAAGGGGAGCTTGGGAATGAAGTACCTGTAAAGGGGTAGTGAAAGCCAAAAAAAACCAGTCCCAAAGAAATATCCACAGGAAGCCCACAAGAGAGGGGGAGAAGAGTATTTTCACACACACACACACACACACACACACACGTGTCTGTATATACATACATACATACATACATACATATATGTATGTATGTATAAATGAATGGACACATCTTACAAACCTCGAGATTTTATATAATATACATATTCTTAGGTTTGTCTAGCTTTTATATGAATTCATCCAACAATACGTTAAGATAGTTGTTCCGATGATGGATCAATTTAAGGAGAGGGAAGCGACTTCAAAGGGATGGATCGAGTTTTGAAAAGTCAAAAGAAACTATAGCTACAGCTCATGTCTTTAAGGTAGTGATCCATGGATCACAAGGAGCCATCTGAGGTTGAAACCAATACCAATGATTTTGTTGTTGGAGCAATGATTTTACAAAAGGGACGAACAATAGCTTTTGAAAGAGAAACATTAGACTATGCTCACGGAATTCCTCGGGACAAAAAGGAATAGTATGATAGACAAACACCCAAGGTTATGTATTAAAATGCCAAAAATGTGAGGCCAATAAAGTTGAACATCTTAAGGTACGCAATTTGCTACATCCTTTGTAGATTTCTCTCGCCAATGGAAAAGTATCTCCATGGATTTTATTGTTGGATTACAGGACACAGAAGGGGCACAACTATGTGGGTTTTCGAGGACCAGTTGACTAAAATGGCTCAATTTATTCCAACCAATGAAGAAGTTAAAATTGTTGAATTAGCAAAGCCATTTGTGAAGCATATTTATAGGTTATATGGGCTACCTTCCTGTATTGTTAGTGACCGGGATAGCAAATTTAACAGTCATTTTGGGAGGATTGTTTTTATGAGGTTGGGAACTACTTTGAATATGAGCACTATGGATCATCCGCAAAGTGATAGTCAAACTAAAAGGGTTAATCAGGTCATTGAGGATATGCTCAAGTAAAAGACAAAGTAATTAGGAACATTTTTTTGCCCATATTGAAATTTGCATGTAATAGTGGCAAACATTCAACAATAGATTCTAGTCCATTCATGATAAAGTATTCAACCTAGAGCCCCAATTACAGTGGGACCCAAAAAAGAGAAGATTCAATCCGCCAAAGACGTTTCTTGAAGATATGAATCAAATGCTTCAGCTAGCTAAGGATAGCATTAGAAAGGCTCAAGATAAAGACAAGTAAATGTCCAAAGTTATCTCCTACATATTGTGGATGATTCCTAATACTTCAGAGAATTGGAGAACTTGCTTGCAAATCAGCCTTATGAGAAGGATGTAGAGTACATCGAGTTTTTTATGTAAGTAGGCTCAAAAAGAAATTAGGAGGTAAAAACAATCTCATTGAACTTGCATCTTTACCACATGAACCATTAAAAATTTTTGAGAGACAAAAAAAAGAACAAGATATAACAATTTATCAAGAATGTCTCGTTAAGTGGAAGGATAGATCTAAAGAGAGTTCAACATGGGAAAGAATAAGCAATCCCCAGAGGAGGTTTCCCAATTTTGTTTTCGAGGACGAAAACCATTCTTTAGGGGAAGGGAATGTATGTCAACCATAACCACAAGATTCTATGAAATGGTTATGGTAAGGTGGGGAACATAAGAGGCTAGACAAAGCTTGTATAGGTGGGATTAAAGGGCCAGGGTCTATATCCTATGCCGAGGCATTAGTTAAACGATGCAAATGGAATGCTCTTGAGAGGGCTTTAGTGAAGAGTCCATTTAAGGATACATGGCACCTTGAGAAGGATCCAAATGGCAAGCATTGGGCTAGGAGGAAGATTAGAGAGAGCTCTAAAAAGGAGGTTGTGAACATGGAAAACCTCATAGGAAATTGAGAGACGGGAGCTCATGGTGGAGATCCAAGGTTGGGTGTTTAGCTAGAGCAAAGGCCTTACATTTGCCTTTTCTAATAATCTAGGGGAGGCGGAGGTGTGGTGGGCTGAGTAACAGTAACGAGAGGACTAAGCAAGGGCACCTCTTCTATACCTAAGCCCTGGGTAGTCTACTGAGCTTACTGGGAACTCTAAGGCACTATCCAAAGAGGGTCAGCCAAGACATAGAAGAAGATCCCTCAAGTGACTGGGGGCATCTTGAGAGAGCCCTCTCAGTCTAAATCCACTCGGCAGGAGGGGTTGGAGGGGGGCCCATGCTTGGCTGTGTTGTCGACGAGGTGCGTGGCATCTACAGTTCTTTGCAGCCCTCTTGCCCAACTTCCTCGGGTTCATCACTCTGGACCATGCCTCCTCGAAAGGCTCCACCAATGGGTCTATGATCCTGTTGTTGTCCGATGGACGGTGAGGTGATTCTCCCATTACTAGCCTGTGTGAGGCTACAGCGGCTGGGTGGAGGCCCTACCTACCCTACAAGGGCAAGCTCTTGCCATGGACATTGCATTGAAGACAATGTCTTGGGAGGCCTGAAACCTCAACCCTCTGCTTTGGTATTTCATTACATTGTACATACACTTGCCCTCACTAGTGCTGTATACAGTCAGGGCACAGCACACAAGTTTGCTCCCATTGTAAACATCTTCAGCTTTGGAAATTTATATATACAGCTTATGTAATATGTAGGCTGTCTTTTGTGTTTGCTTTGGTGGATTTTATTGCTCCTTGTCTCAATAAAATGTAGCATACAAAAGCATTGTGTTTTCGAGGTGGACGCTGATTACTTTTGACATCGACTGTGCATTGTATATACACTTGCTCTCACTAATGTGGTGTATAGTCATGCTAATTTGCTTCCATTGTCATGTGTTTAAGTTACTATTTTATTGTGACCCCGATAACAAGGGAGGGGTGTTTCTGACACCTGTCTTCCCAATTAAAGTTAAGCTGGTTCTTACCATGTTTTCTTGTTGGATGGTGGCAGATATGCAGACTCTCCTCTTCAATAAAATAGATGCTTATTAGGACTTCACCAAGCTCCTTTTTTTTTTGCAAAAACATTATTTTCATTTCTTATCAAAGCTCTTATGTACTTTTTATGCAATTTCGTAGGGTGCTTTACCCACATACTCAAACTCTTCCTTAATTCTATAATGTTCTCTTTCTATCCTTTACCCTCCATCTTTTGTCTTTTCACTATGCAAAAGGGGTTGTTGTCTTGTCTTCCACACACACACACACATACACACATAAGCCAAGATTAAATTTGAAAAGACATACAAGGATACGACTAGCTTCGAAATGGTATGCAGAAAAAATGTGGAGACTGCAAAAAACCACGACCGAGTGTGTGTCATGGGGTGTGAAGAATCAAACTCCACCCTATGAAATTTTGGAAAGTTCAATGAACTTTCATGTAGTTAAACTTTCACGCTGACTACATGAACGGATAAATTTCACATGACATACGTTGTGAATGATTTACATATTCCACAAACAGTTTATGTGGAAAACTTACATATTCTCCTTTTTTTTGCGGTCCAAAAGAGAAAATATATCGAGAAGAAGAGATTACAAGGTAAAGTCTATCCTCTAAACATGACATAGGCTTATCAAAGTACTCCGCGACCACTAAGCCGTAGAACCCATCATCTGCAAAGATTGAGGCTGTTGTAGGTGGAAACTCTAACAACCTTCATTGGAAGATAAAATGGACTAATACTCCTTCAGAAGCCCTGGGAAACAAAGCGTCACTGGGGACTATGGCACATAGTGTGTCGTATCCATATCCTCAATTATGAAATCACTGGGGACTGTGGCTCATAGTGTGTCGTATCCATATCCTCAATTATGAAGCCATGGTCCCAAAATATCAAGAACAGCGAATGAGGGCCGACGAAAATAGGACACTACTCCATGAGGGCCTGATTAGTGTCACGGAAACTTAGCTGAAGATGAAAAACACCTCTCCCATAGATATTGACCTCTTGAATATGGTCACCCTCCAGTGCCAAGCTCGTCTGTATCCAATCCCTAGCCTAGCTTCTTGTGGCCACAAGGCCGACCCACCAATGCTCATCCCGCAAAGACTGAGCTGCAATCTTCACCTACTACTTGTCCTCTAGGGAGAGCGAAATCCAAACGGCTGTGGAAGACGACGAGGGAGCTGCCATAAGATTCCTCTCGCCAAACCAAGAGGTCACCACCAAGATTAAACCCCCAGGAAAACGAGGCGAGAAATCTGCTCCTACTTGCAAAGGGGAGAAACAAAGAGAGGGATAGAAAAATAGAAAAAAGGAGGCGTGAAAACAAAGGAGAAAGAAGGGGGACTGTGTGCTACAGTCACCAGGAAAAATCCTACCTGGCTGCCAAAAAGCCAGCAGAAGATAGGAAAAGAAAGGCAGAGGGTTACGGGGCTGCTGGCCTGGCTCTTTAGCAAACAGCAAGGTTTTAAAAAAAATAATCTTGGCTGAAGTCCTGCAACTCAAGGGGGCAGGCTAGAGAAAGGGGCTAAAAACCCAGCAGCTCCATGAAAAGCTGGGCAGCCTTAGAGACAGAGGCGACAGCCCCTCAGGCTGTTTGAGTCAGACCTTGGGGCGGGGGGGGCAGCAGGGAGGAGAAGGAGGCAGCAAAGAGGAGGCAGAAGGGGGAGGATGGAAGTGGCACAATGAGGGGGCTGTGGAAGGGGCAGGGTTGAGCTGAGAATCAATCTACAAAAGCCCATGGCCTAACCTTGCATTGCCAATATCTACCTCTATCCACGAGTTTATGCATATACACTTACTCACATGTAGACGTACATGCACAAACACATGACTTATGCATGCATCTAAAAATATCTTGAACATTTATTTTCTCTCATCAAAATAAAATGAGAAGTCTCAAAAAAATGCTAGGTCAAAATCTACAAGCATTCTTAGCAAAATTCGTAGATTTCCTTCGTTATCATGGTTTAAATGCATTTTTTCCTGTCTATGTCTTGACTCTTAATATAATTTGATGAGAGTACAGAAAAACTTGAGCCTAGGATCATAGAAAGAGACAATGAGTGACATGCTTTCAACCATGTACAATCAATTAAGTAATTGCAACATGCAATACAGAGACAAAGAAAGCCAACCCTAGAGGATAAAAACTCATTGAGGCAAATAGCAACAAAGACCTTACCTTTTGTGAGGAAATCAATTCTATTGCCTCAATCATTGCAATTGATACAATATATTGCAAAAAAGGTAATGCACGCCCATCATCCATTTGGACTGTGAATGAGAACATCAAACAGCCTTGTGGTGACTCCCAAACATTGCCAGCACGTCCTTCAAGAAAACAAGCCACATAACAATATTAATTTTGCTCTCTCTCTCTCTCTCTCTCCCCCCCCCGTACAGTCGTATCTGCCGTACAATCCTGCCGTACAGTCCCGTTGTACTAGCATCTCCGTACAGTCCTGTCGTACCTGACCCGTACAGTCCCATCGTACCTAGCTCTCCGTTCTCCAGCTTTTAGTCATTGGCGGGAAGTTTCTTATTGGTTCTGTGACAGGAAAAATCCCCGGTAGTCCTTTGATTTCCCATTTGTTAATGGATTGGAAACATATCCTTTCTCACTTGGATTGGCATGGCAGTGATTCCTTGCAGGGCAACTCTTTCGGAGCTGAAAGTATACATTGGTCCAGAGTGTTCGCCCTTCCTTTGGCTTTGCAGGAGCCTCGACGTTCGTATTTTTTGAGTCTCAAGGGGATTCGTTTGGTTTAGGATGTTGATGATTGTTAGCACCTATGTGTTGGGAGTGTAGGGTGACACCTTAGGTGTAGGCCCGGGGCACTTTTTACTCCAACTAGTGGAGGTTTTTTCCCCCCAGCTTGGCAGGCACACTTCCATCTGACCTGCAGGGTGTGCTTAGCAAGCACAACCCTATCCATGTATATGATGTGACTTTAGTCGCATCTTCTCTATCAAATCATTGCCGTGTGTCTTGTCTCTGCACCAACAAATGGTATCAGAGCACAACCTGTGAGACCACTGCTCTACGTGCAGTCATCTTCTTCCAGCCGCCGCCGCCAAGCTCGTGGACGTCGCTATCATCTTACAGCCCTGCGCCTTTGCTGTTGCTGCTCGTGAAGCTGCTGAGCGTGGAGCCTGATGCTCGGCTTTGCCCTGCCTGTGGTGATAGTCGCATGTGCATAGCCGCTTCAGCCCAGCTCTACGTTGCTGGTTGCACGTCGTAGAGACCTGTATCATCCCGTTTGGAGGTAGCCGCTCCATCCAGACTTGCGCCATCACTTGCCGTTGCTGCCGCATCTGCCCAACCTGTGAACCGAGCTCCTACCGTGGAGCTGTCGCTGCTGCTGCCCCCTGGCTGTGGAGACTCAGACGACTACGCCTTTGCACTAGACAGGCCATGCACCGTGAAAGCCATCGTCTGCTCCAGCTACCTTGCCGTCCCCCTAGCCGTCGCCTGTGCATAGTAGCTCCAGCCTGAACAGGCCGTCGCCCATCTTCCAGTCGTAGCTGTCTACGTGGAAGCGCCGTCACATGCTGCTGTGCGCCATCGCCTGCCCCGTGACCTGCATCGTCGCCCTTCTACTCAAGTGTGACCTGCAGCTGTCCTTCATCGCCTAAGAGCTGCGCCTGGATACCTGATTGTGTTGCTGCTGTCCAGCCAGGCATGTTGCGGGGAGCTGTCTGCACGTCATGCTCCGCCATTGATTTGCGCCGTCACTCTTGTGGAAGCGCCTGAGCGCTCCACCATTGAACTGCTCCAGCCCACTCAGCGCCATTGCCACGTGACCTGCACTGTCGACGTGCTGCCTACACCGGGCTGTTTGCCTTAGACACGTTGCCCACGTCGAGCTACCTACATGGCGACCACAGAGTGATTATTTTGGTACGGGGAGTTCTCTATCCGTGTGATACGTGCTGGTGTTTTTTCTTTAGCCCGCGTACCTCGGGGTATTTCTCTTTATTTTTAGGTACACAGTCATTCAGGGCAGAATCAGAGGGATTTTTGCATTTTGGGAAAATTCTGTGCAATTGCAATGGCAGAAAGGGATGTTTTTGGATTGCTCTCTGCAGAAGATAAGTTGGATGGCACCAACTATCCTCTCTAGTCGTACATGATGCGAATGTGCTTGTGGCCAAAGGCTTTTGGGGCATTGTGGATGGCACTCAGTTGCGTCCACATGCACCAACAACCGCTCCTTCACCCAGTTCAGAGGGTGAGTCATCTCGGATTGCAAAGATATCACAAGCACCTACTCCAGAGCAGAGTCGATGGGATGGCCGGGATGCCAATGCACATGCCTTGATTGCATTATCGGTTAAAAGAAGCATTATTCCTCACATCCGGTCATGCAAAACAGCAAGGGCAGCTTGGGAAAGTTTGGCAAAGTTGTACCAAGTCAGGAATGAAGCCCGTGTGGCATACTTGAAGAGGAAATTGGAGACTCTTCCTATGCTTGATGGTGATTCCATGGATGATTATCTCACAAAGGTAAAGGATTTACGGGAGCAATTAGCATCTGTAGATGAGATTATTCCGGATGCCTCGTTGGTTTCTACAGTGTTGCAGGCCATCCCCGACACGTATCAGAATGTGTCCACTACTATGCGGCTTATGATGAAGGGTAATCCCAATTACAGCTTATACACAGTGATGTTTGTGGTCCTATGAAAACTCCATCTATTGGGGGATATCTGTATTTTGTCACTTTCATTGATGATTTCTCTCATTTCACGTGGCTCTACCCATTGAAGGAGAAGTCAGAGGTGTTTACAAAATTCAGACATTTTATTACTCAGGCTGAGAATTATGCCTCAGAAAAAGTGGGGGCACTTCGCATTGATCGAGGGGGGGAATACATGTCCAAGGAATTTCATGCATATCTTGCAGAGAGAGGCATCATCCATTAGTGTACCACTCCATACACCCCAGAGCAAAATGGGCTGGCTGAAAGGAAAAACAGGTCGGAAATGGAGATGGGTAGATGTATGCTCAAAGGCAAAGGTTTGCCCAACAGGTTCTGGATGGAAGCTCTTATGTGTGCAAATTATGTGCTTAACAGATGTCCCACAAAGGCCTTGCATAATCTCACCCCGTATGAGGCATGGCATGGTAGAAAGCCTTCTGTTGCTCATCTCAGAGTATTTGGTTGCTTGGCCTATGCACATGTGCCACAGCAACATCGTACTAAACTTGATGATAAGGCTCTCAAATGCATTTTCATGGGGTACAGTGTTGAAAGCAAAGGGTATCGGCTGTATCATCCCTCCAGTAGGAGGATTATTACAAGCAAAGATGTCATTTTTGCTGAGGATTCCACTCAGCCATTGCTGTCCTGTCAAAAACAGCCTGATGTCTACTCCACGGATGTGTTTGAACAAATGCTGCCCATGACAACTGAAGGTCCCTCATTTTCAGAACATTCCAGTTTGATTCCCCATGCTGTTAATAGTCTAATACTCTTGGAACTTTATGTAGATGACACGCTATTGGCTAGCAAGAACTCTTATGAGCTTCTTGCATTGAAGGCCAAGTTGTATCATGAGGCCTTTGCATGGAAGGATTTGGGACCTGCAAGTCATTTTCTTGGTATGTGCATCATGCGTGACCAGAGTAGGAAAGGCTTTCACAGAAGGAGTATGTTACAAAATTATTGCAGTGTTTCAATATGGAGGGGGGGAAGGCAGTAAGTACTCCATTGCCTCCATATGTGAAACTGAGTCAGGAAGATCGTCCCAAATCAGATGAGGAGAGGGCCATGATGACCAAGGTTCCTTATGGATCAGCGGTTGGGAGTCTTATGTATGCTATGATAGTAGCATACATAAACCTCTGAGTTTTCCAAGAGATCTTCTACAGAAACCTCTGAGTTTTCCAAGAGATGATCTATAAAAACCTTTAAAATCTTCTATAAAGCCTTTAAAATTTTCTAATATAAAAGCCTTTCAAATTGTGAAGGAAAGTGCATATACCTTCTCCTCCTCCTCCAACTTCCTGATCACCCTACTCTTGGCGAGCACCTCCACATCCTTCTCTTCCTTGATAAGTTCCCCCATCAACTCCACATACGATGTTACTGGCTTGTAATTGCTCGTCAGATTCTGCTCATACGCCACTAAATTCAGCATAAACCGCTGCTTCCTTTCGTTCATTTCAATCATCGGCAGCACCAGCACCCCTTCCCGCTCCTTGAAACGAATGCTTTTGAAATCAGCCTCGGCCCCTTCCAATCCCTCGAACTTCAGCCCATACTTCTCCAGAGTAAACGCCCTCGGTATGGAACGCTTCTTCTCCTGTGGAGTGCGCTGTAATTCCTTCTCCTCATCGCCGTCCCAGCTTTCTTCATTGTCTCCGTCCGGAGATCCCCTGCGTGGCTCAACAATCCAATTGGATGGCAGCCATGCATTCAGAATATGATTCTATCATGCACAATGAAACATGGCACTTGGCTGAATTGCCTCCAGGCAAAAAGGCAATTGGTACTAAGTACAAGATTAAGCGGAAGGCTGATGGTTCAGTAGACCGCTTCAAAGCAAGACTCGTTGCAAAAGGGTATACTCAGCAAAAGGGTATTGATTTTGATGAAACCTTTGCCCCTACGTCTTGCATGACCACTATCAGATGCACGATTGCCATGGCAGCCCATCATGGATGGCAAGTACATCAGTTGGACATCAAAACAGCGTTCCTACATGGAGACTTGCATGAGGAGGTTTATGTTACACAGCCTCATGGATTTGTGCAGGATGGTCAGGAACACTTGGTGTGCAGGCTTCGCAAAGCTCTGTATGGCCTTAAGCAGGCACCTAGAGCTTGGTATGAGAAGATACACACTTATTTGGTTGCCCAGGGATTCCGCAACAGTCCAACTGAGAGTACCCTCTATGTTAAGAGGACTCAGGATATTTTTTTGGTCATTGTTTTATATGTTGATGACATGCTGCTCACAGGCCCCAATGAGCAAGATATTGCAGCCTTCAAGGCTGAATTACATTCCTCATGTGAGATGAGTAACCTGGGCCCTTTGCATTTTTATTTGGGCATTCAGTTTATACAGCGGGATGATGGTATTGTTCTGAAACAAACTAAATACATCCAGAAGTTGCTTCAGCGGTTCTCTTTCCAGGATTGCAAGCCAGTTGCAACTCCTGTGGAGCCTAGCATGAAATTCAGCATTGAAGATTCTGGAGATGCCTTTGATCAGACATTGTACCAGCAGGCTGTGGGCTGTTTGATTTATTTGTGCAATACACGGCCAGATATTCAGTTTGGGGTCTCCTTATTGAGCAGATTCATGAATTGCCCACGAACTAAGCATTGGCAGGCTGTTAAGCGGGTGTTCCGCTATTTGCACGGTACCTTGGTTTATTCTTTCCCAGGGGGGCTGATCCACAGCTGCATGCTTTCTGTGACTCCGATTGGGCAGGATGCTTTGACACAAGATGTCCACTTCAGGTTTTTGCTTCTACTTTGGGCAGTCATGCATCTCTTGGTTGAGTAAGAAGCAACCCTCCGTGGCCACTTCCAGTTGTGAAGCTGAGTACAGGGCAGCTTTCACAACCACCGTTGAGTGTGTTTGGCTCAGGCCATTATTTGCTGATTTGGGTATGAGACAGGAGTTTGCTACCTCTATTTTTACAGACAGTCAGAGTGCTTTGGCAGTTGCGAAGAATCCCGTCTTCCATGCTCGCACAAAGCATATTGAGGTTCATTATCATTATGTCAGAAAGAGATTGTCTGCCTCAGAAATCAGCATGATCTATGTGCCTACACATGACAATGTGGCAGATATATTGACCAAAGCATTGTCTCGTGAGAAGTTCGAAGGCTTTCGCAAGCTTCTGAACTTACTTCCTTTTGGTGATTGATATCACATTTGCCTTGTACATTGTCACCACTTCACTCCAGGGGGGTTTGTTAGCACCTATGTGCTGGGAGTGTAGGGTGACACCTTAGGTGTAGGCCCGGGGCACTTTTTACTCCAACTAGTGGAGGTTTTTTCCCCCGAGCTTGGCAGGCACACTTCCATGTGACCTGCAGGGTGTGCTTAGCAAGCACAACCCTATCCATGTATATGATGTGACTTTAGTCACATCTTCTCTATCAAATCATTGCCGTGTGTCTTGTCTCTGCACCAACAATGATGCTGGAATACATCTGCAACAAATAGAGGAAGCAATATGTCGTCGTGCCAAGAGCTGTCCATGAGGAAGAACACCCAACAAAGCTCTCCACAAGAAAACCTACTGACGGAGAGGAATCTTAGAATGCCAAATCTGTCTCAAACATTTCCGCCACCATTTCGTAGGACGATTAAGATGCCAAAGCTGATTTGCCTTTTGTGAGATAAAAGGCGGAGGAAGTAGAACTTTATAAAGAGAAGAGGCAGTAATATGTGCAAACTGTAGAGGATGGTATGACAAGCCCACAAAAGAAAGTGTCCAGTCTTGAACACGATCCTGTAGATGCAATGGAGGAACCGGCTGAAAAGGCTGGAGCATCAAAGTAATCTTATGCCAAAGTGGACGATAATGCATTCCAAGGCCAAATTTGGCAGTAGTGCAGATTTTAAGAGCTCGATTTCCTCATATTGCTTTTGGCAAGTTCTTCTGGCTTTTTGGTATACATCCACCTAGACAGGAGTTTGATTTCTTTTTTGTTTGGGTTCGGTATTGGGCACTCTGGACTCTCCGGAAGGATCGTAATCATAGGGTCTTTGGTGATCCTGTTTTTTCCACTTTCTCTTTCTTCATACACTCTTTGCAGCAATCGCTTTTGATTGCTTGCAATCTCGTGTCTTTGATCATGATGTATATTTGTCCTACAGTGAGATTTTCTCTTGATGTATTATAGCTCTCCCTTTCTGGGATAGCTTTTTTTGTAATATAATGACTCAAAGATTCCACACAAAAAAAAGTGTGTGTGTGTGTGTGTGTGTGTGAGTGAGAGGAAAATCAGCAATCATAGTGCTCTTTCTTGCCAACATATGAAACTGAAGATTGAGAATATTCAGTCCCCCATGAGTCTTAGGAGAACAAACAGACTGCATGGGAAGTAATCGCAAAGCCTTTTTGTGAGGTTTGCTTTTCCAAAATATCTCCATACCCTGGGACATATAGGAAGCCAAATGCTTACAGGACCAAGGAAGAAGAGGCAAATAAAATTGCACATATGCCATAATGATAGACTGTACTACACAAAGTCAAACATGTAGAGGCCAAGTCGACAAGTGCCAGTATTCCAGCTTCTTGTTAATCTTTTGAAGCACCCGTTTAAGCTGTTGTTGAGGGGTAACATTCCACCCAATGGGATACCCTAAATGCCTCACAATGGTATGGGAAGAAATAATGTGGCCTGGCCAGAGAAGTGCATGCCAATCAGCTTCTTTCAATGCTAGAAGATTCGATTTCTGAAAGTTGATATGCAGTCCAACAGCTAGGCCAAAGTCATTCAAAGTATGCATCTAATGAGAGAGGTCAATTTGAGAATTCCTGGGCATGAAATATGAATCATCAGCATATGCTTGTGCAAGGAATGACCGTGCCCCTAGAATTTGCAAGCCATGAAGCTGCCCTGCATCTGCAAGATGATCCATATGCAAAAACAGCCATGGGCTATCATGTTAGCAGCTATGTGTGGAAACATGCAGTCCCATGCATATGGGCATTGGATTACAGATCACTGGGAAGCAGTCATGACCACATTTCAAGGGAAAATTCCAGGCTGTCCTGTTTCTATTGCTTTTATTCATGATTGGAAGAGAATTCTCTCTTATGCTAAATGGTCAGGTGCTTCCTCTCATCCTGGTAATTCTCTCCGTTAAGAAAGCATCCATTGGAGCAAGGTGTTTGAATCGCCTCTTGCTTTACAGGCACCTATTAAAGCATATAATCTTATGAAATTGGGCATAAGATTGGTCGGAGATGTGGTGGATCCACTTGGTTATGTGCTTTCATTTCCACAAGCTTGCAGGACATTCCCCTTGGGTCTGCATCACAGGCCCATTTGGAGAATACTCACAACTATGTTGCAGCCATTTGTTCCTGTCCCCCCGCTGTTTGTACAGGACAGATTACTGCACTGGAATCTGACTTCCTTGTCTCCTGCTACCTCTTCACTTTCAATGCATAATTTGACATCCTCGATGGTCTACAGATTTCTTCTTCCACCGCCATGGATTGATAAGCATGCCAACACTCTTTGGAATTTGGATAGGCCTTTATCTTGGTGGCAATCAAAACTCACGAACATTTGGAAAGCAAAAATGCCATTGAAACAGAGGCTTTTCTTTTGGAGATGTATAGTGAGAACTTTTTCCATTGGGGTGAAATTGAAAGCACGTCGTATTGCTTCCTCTTCCTACCCCCGTTGCTCTCATCACAGGGAGACAGTTCCCCATTTGTTATGGTCTTGCCCGCATTCTCGGATACTGATCACTCATGTCTCTCATTTGCTGCGACTTGGATGCTACTAGCCTTGAAGTGTTTTCTCAATGTTTTTGAGTTCTTCCATTAGGCTCTCTTTTGGAGTCTAATGTCATGTACATTGATTTCATGTTGATTTTATAGCTACTGATTTCACAAAAAAGTGTGTGTGAGTGAGAGAGAGAGAGAGAAGGTGCGATGGTGAGCTCCTCTGCTCCCCCGCTTTGCCCTCTTGCTGGCCTCCCGCCGTTTGCCTCTGCTCTTTCCCCTTCCGTACCTCTCCCATTCCCTTCCGTACAGCCACAGCTGCATTATGTACAGCCTCTGCAGCAGCCCGTACAGCCTCAGTCCCTCCCGTTCCTTTCCGTGCAGCCTCAGCTGCTGTCTGTCCCCTCACCACGCAGCCCGTACAGCCTCTCCTGCAGTCCGTACAACCTCCGTCCTTTCCGTTCTCCGTACAGCCCTCGTCCTTTTCTTCTCTGCTATCTGTACACAGCCCGTTTCAGCCCGTGTCCACCTCCAGCCCCTCTGTATCTACCCCGTCTGCCTTTGCTACAACCCCCTCTTCTTTTCTTCCCTAAATGTTGACAATTGGGCCATTTAACTAGAGTATGTCCTTCTCCATGTTCTTCAGCTTCAGCTTAGAAGCCTTCTGATCCTCCTGTTCCAGTTCCTCCTGTTCCTATCTCTTCTTCTACCATACAGGAAGTCAGGCATTTTGCTAAAACTTCAAGGCTTGGAGAAGAGTTCAGGCAGACATGGCGGCTAAAGATTCCAATCCCTTTGCTGTTTTGGCAGTTCCGGATCCTATTACTACAGTGTCAGATTCTTATGTTCCTTGTGATCTTGTTGTTGTTTCTATTTCCAAGAGCGAAGTTGCAATGTTGGATGCTTCCTCTCTGATGGAAAGTTCTATTGTTATGCAAGATGTCATGGAATCCTCTTCTCTTCAGCAACTTCCTGCAATAGAGGAAACTTTGGAACGTTTTTTAGCTCAGGATGCAGATGTTCCCTTCTCGTTGGAGCTTCAACCTCCTTTGATTGAGAACTCTGCTACAATACAGCCATCTTTACGGGGCCTTTCATCTCCAACTGCAGATGTTTCCTTTTCTCTGGAGTCTTTTTATCCTTGGTTGAGATAGGTTTTTGATCCTGTGGTTCAAAAGTTCCGGTTGCCAGCTTATATTAAGAAGAACCACAAGGGCAAAAAGCAACTTTGTTTTATTGATGGGGATGTCACTCCGTTACATGTTTTTTTGCAAGCTAATAATCTCACTTTAGAGGATATTTTACTTGATCCTCCTCCAAATCAGTTCTTTATACTTTCTGGCAAACTTCTGAGGTTTCTCTCGGAAGCATACTTGTAATCTTTTAACTTTTGTACTTCATGGTGGGTTTTTTTCCTCTTTTTGAGGTTTCCCACACAGAAATATATGATTTCACTAAATAAATAAAAAGTGTGTGTGTGTGTGTTTCCTTTCTTTAAGCATTCTCTGCAGCAATCTTTCTTTGATTGCTTGCAGACCCGCCACATAGATTAAGATGTATATTTGGCTTATACTGAGATCTTCAGTTGATGTATTTTCTAGAGCCTCTTTTTTGAGGTGACTATTCACTATTAAAAACAGAGTGTGTGTGTGTGTGTGTGTGTGTGTGTGTGTGTGTAGAAGTTTAAAGAGAACCCTCCATTCCAACATAAGATCCTATGAAAAAGAAGATGTCAATCATAGAAAAAAAAACTGATATAATATCCAAACTAAGTATTTAATGTATTCAGACAAAGTATGTATCTCCTCTTGACCTCCATGTCATGCACTCGGAAGAAAAGGTAGACAAAATAGGAGATTAGGAGTATTCAGCTACATATTGCGGCTGAAAGAATACCTTTTCCATTAACTTGAACATCTGCTACACACGATGTGCCCACAGGAAGTGATTTGAAATTTCTGAAAGAAACACAAAATGAACCCAATAGAATCAGAATGCATGGATGCATGATGTTTGCAATCGAGCTTATCCACTTCATTCTTCCCTCCATTAAAGGTGATACTCACTGAGATAGGAGAGTGTGTGTGGATGGTAGACAAGGTGACCAGAGAAGAGATCTGCCAAATTGCTCTGTAAGCAAATTTGTGAAATACAAGTCTCCTCTGAAATTAGCACTGTCTGAAACGCTCTTGGACATCTGAGTTTGTCTCAGCAATACAGCTCCCGCTGGAAGCTTAAACTCTTTTCCACTATTAATGCTATCAAAGAATGTGGCATCATGGCAAGGGTTCCCACTAGCAAAAATGAGAATCTTGGCATCCTCTGCATACAAAAGAAGTAACACAAGTACTATAAGGACAACCTGCAAGTGAATGCATATATAATACATACAAAAAGCCATAGAAATCAGGTTAATGTGCCATTAACAACAAGTACATACAATCGTATATACAAAAAGCCATAGAAAGCAGGTTAGTGTGCCATTGACAAAAAGTAGCCTACTAGATCATAGCTTACTTTTGTAGTTTTTCTTTCCTCTTCTCTCTCCTCGAGTGAAAATTGGATTGAGAAGACTCTTGCAATGAATTCAAGGCTCAGAGACCCAAATCTGATGGGTGGCTTCTGTGGTACTGGCAGTACATGACGTTAACTAGATTATTCCTATGAAGCATATCCCTAGGATGGTCGATTTGGATTTCTCCAAATGCAAATGATTGATGAGGAGTTCTTGCCGTCTTGCAGGTTACCCAATTCCACATGTGAGGAAAATATACAGGTGGGTGTAACCATATTAATCAAATCCGATTGATAAAACAATTTTACGACCATACATAAATATTCCCCTTAAAACTTGGATATTTCTTGCTAGATCAGCCCCAGATGGCCCTCTATTTCACAACTATGATTTGCATCTTGCGTGTTCTTTCAAACTCTCTTCTTTTTAAAAAAAAGGAACCCGCCAACAGTTGTGGACAAGTACTTTTCTATACTCAGGAACACAAATATGTTTTTCCTTGCTTGGCACATCCGAAATTTCATGATCCTTCAGGCAAAATATGTCCTCCCCAACCAGGGAAAAGCTATTTAGACAGGCTCTTGATGACTCCAAGGTCCATCCTTCTCACACAGTGGCTAGTATTTGGATAGACACTATACATACTTTGATGGCCATTTTGGTGAGTATGTAGGGATCTTCTCAGATGGCATCTACTAGGAGGACTATTTTCTTGAGGGAGAGAAGTGGCTCCCCTTTTTCACGAAGCCTACCAAGGTTTGAGGTGGCACTTTCAGCCTCAACTTTGGTGCTTTACTAGCTCCTCTTAACGAGCCAGTTGCTTGCCCAATTGGGGTATTTTGTTTTCATGCTATGCATGTATATACCTAAATGAATCCAAGAACATTCCCAAACTCATCCTCTAAAAACACAACATAGTGCAGTTTCAATCTCACGATAGTCATTCTTAGGATTGAAAACCATAAACTCCATCACGCATAGTAGGGACTAGCTACTATGACATCCCCACTGACGTCATCAGCGCCCAACAGTGGGTGTAGACCATAGTATAAAAATATGCTCTCACACATACAAATCCACACACGCACACATACTTGAGCATCCAAACTTCACAAGGTGAAATTTGCATGTCCGCTAATACGGCAAAAGCATATACCTAAATGAATCCAAGAACATTCCCAAACTCATCCTCTAAAAACACAACATAGTGCAGTTTCAATCTCATGATAGTCATTCATAAGATTGAAAACCATAAACTCCATCACGCATAGTAGGGACTAGCTACTATGACATCCCCACTGACGTCATCAGCGCCCAATAGTGGGTGTAGACCATAGTATAAAAATATGCTCTCACACATACAAATCCACACACCCACACATACTTCAGCATCCATTTATACAAAGTCTTTGTACTAAGTTTCTGTCGGCACTCTGGAGGTGAAGGGCAGACTTGGCCATGAGGAAGGCTAGCACTAAAGGAGAAGGCTAATCAAAAAGTAGTCCAAAATCTCTTCATTCAAGCTACAACCGCTTGTGAAGTCTATACGATTTCATTTTAGTCTCTCCCAAATGAGCATCTAAATCTAGCTGATAGGACAACGCACCATTTAAGATAAAAAGAATTATCGCAATACCAGCACGCCACAGCTTGGACGAAAACTTCACAAGGTGAAATTTGCATGTCCGCTAATACGGCAGAAGCATATACCTAGATGAATCCAAGAACATGCCCAAACTCATCCTCTAAAAACACAACATAGTGCAGTTTCAATCTCACGATAGTCATTCATGCATGATATACTTCTGCCATGAGCATTGTTCTTGAGGACTTTTTCAAGCTTAATAGAAGTCAAAACATTGGAAAAAGGAAATCTGGTTGTTGAGTGTATCTTCAAAGCTTCCCCCTGCTCCTCGCGCTGCCCATCCTCCCCGCCATCTCCTTTCTTCCCTTTGTTTCCAACTTCTCCCTCCTGCTCCCCTTCTGTGCTTCATTTCGCCTCTTCCCTCGCTTCATCCCAACCCTTTGCTGTCCCCTTGGACTGTTTTTTGCTGCGCCGTTGCTTGCTGGAGGCTGACCATCAGCTCGTATCTGAACTTGAGTTTGCACCTTTTTGGAGCTTTTGTCTTTGGCTCACGATTGACCGGCTTGGCCTCTTGGTGAGCCCAACTGTTGGATGGAGCACACTGAAGTTTTCAAAGCTCAAGAGGCGGATTCGCAGTTAGCACCATTAGCCTTTTGGAGTTCGTGCAGTCTAGAAGCAGAGTCTTGGCTCCACCTCTGCCCGTGCAGCTCTTGGGCCTACTCGTGGCTGTTTTTTGGCTTCCATTGGCACCAAGGTCTTTTCGTTGGCTCTGGGCATTGGTTGTTTGGAGCTCTCTGTGGTCATCCCCATGAGCGACCATTCCAATGAAGCTCCTCTCATCTCTCTCCTGGTTCTAGGGTATTCGAGAATCTTACTTGGGCTCCCTCAAAGCTTTTGCAGCTGCTCTAGCTGTTTAGAGAGAAACCCTTCCCTCAGCCCGGCTGTTCCTTGTCAGTTCTCGAGCCTTCTCCCTTGGCTTCTTGCTGTGCTGGCCCTTCCAGTCAACTTTTTGGGAGGATTTTGGTCTTTTTCCCCATTTTTCCTGCCCCCTTTTCTCCTTCTTGGCAGTGCAGTGCTTTTGTTTATTCTTTTTTGAGGATCACATCTTGGTGGTGACCCTTGGTTTGGCAAGAGGAGTTCACATGGCAGCATCGTCGACTTCCCAAGCCATCAAAGTTCTCCTTCCTCCACAAGACAAGACGTAGGTGAAAAAACAATCAAGGCACTCCATGACAGACCAGTTATGGGCAGGATATTCAACTCATGCCTAGGAGGGGTCAGGTGCGAGATTGGACTCAGGTGAACCTAGCACTAGAGGATGACCACATCCAAGAGCTTACAATCTATGGCAGAGGGGTCTCCCTTCTTTAGTTGAGCTCCCCCCATGCCACCGGACCCTCATGGACCAGAGCCCCCTTTTCATCAGCCCACACCTTGTGTACTTCATCCCATGTTACCACATGTTCAAAGTTGACAACATTGATTCGACTCATTATGTGCCATGTTTCCTGGTTACACTCCACTTTTCGGGGCTGTTGAGGGAGTATTGGACTATCCTAGAGAGATTTTGGCATGGTGATTGAGTCTCCAACTCAAATCGCGGCATCAGTGGTAGCAAACGACGGAATTCCTCGTCTTATGCTGATAGTGGGGTTCCCTATGAGAGGAGATCCTTCTTGAGACTCTCAACGAAGGAGAATTCAGGAAGCATATCAAGGTCCCGGGTCTGCCAGGTCGGTGTCTATGGTGTAGACACATGGGACACTTGGCATGGGATTGTCGGAGGGTTATGGACAAGGTCCTCCTCAGCCTCGCCAAGAGAAGAGGACAACGCACCCAAAGAGAGAATAGCATGTAGCCAAACAGCGGATGGAGCTATATTCACCCTTGGTAGAGCCATTTGAGGGGACTTCAACCAAAGTTGAGTGCAAGAAGCCTACCAGAAAGGCTTTGAGGAACCGCAAGTGGCATGCCAAACTCCGTGAGCGTGGGAGGCCTAGAGCGCAAGGTGACCTCCCAGTACAAGGAGAAGCAGGTAAAGGGCACACCAGCAAGCTAGCTCTAGACCTATAAAGACAAGGCCTTCTTTGATGTTCCGACAGACCCCACAACAACAAGGGTCCAGAGCACCCACGCACCTGCACAACAGCAGGACTCCTGAGGTCCCACCGCTTTGGCGACCACACTGCCCCAGCTGCCCGCTCCCCTCCCCCTCATCCCCCCCCCACCCTTCTCTTTCTTCCCTCCCACCCTCCGATCCCCCACCTTGCTACAATCACTCTAACCTCTTCCCATCACCTCTCCACTCCCTATTGGGTGTTGGAAGCAACAGAAGCTAAAAAATGGAAGCATAAAGAAGAAGAACGAGATGCTGTAATAGATTGCTGAAAAATTGAAGTGTGGAGGCTCAAGGGTGAGCCAACATAACAAAACCCTAGGGCTAACTGCCTTAACTTGACTAAGTGTCCTAACTGACCTAGATGGTACATAAACTAACTGTACCAATAGTCCTAACTGACTATAACTAGGCCTACAAGGCTCTACCAAGGTATAAGTGGCATCTATGGATAGCCCATGAGATGGCCTACAAACCCCCCTCCATGGGATGGGCTGAAGTATCCTGCACATGGCTCAGGATACCTAAATATCTAGTGTCATGGTTGCACATGTTCGTCCCGTAGGGATATAGCAACCTATGATTGTACAAAGTACAACACATCAAGTTACCAAAGGTACTAAGTTTAAAGCTTGTCGAAAAGCCTCAAACTTAGGTCGAGGTAGAGCCTTCATAAAAAGATCTTCCAAGTTGTCTTCAGTGGGAACATAAGACAACTTAATATCACCTGCTGATAATCGCTCTCTGACATAGTGATAGTGAACCTCAATGTGCTTTGTGCGAGTATGGAAATTTGGATTCCGTGCAATAGCCAAAGCACTCTGACTATCACTGAAGATGACAGTAGGAGTAGTCTGACATGCACAAAGATCTGCAAGTAGCTTCCGAAGCCAAACACACTCCATTGTAGCTGTAAAAGTTGCTCTGTACTTAGCTTCACAGCTAGAAGTAGCAATTGTACTCTGCTTCTTGCTGAACCAAGAAACGCATGAAGTACCAAGCATAAAACAGTTGCCAGTATGTGACACACTAGTGTCAGAACAACCAGCGCAATCACTATCAGTGAGTCCATGCATGACAAGTGAAGTATCAGCCCCATAAAGATGTTGGATAAATTGATGTTTAGGGGGGACATGGTCATGTGGTGTGTGTGTGCAGCCCGTCAGACTTCCGTACAGCTGTACGGCCTGTACGGACCACCTCGTCTGTTGCAGTTTGCTGCTCCCAAATCATACCCGGTTCCTGGACTGTTTTCCACGCAGGGTTCTGCCCCCGGACTACAGCTACGCACTGATCTTGCAGGCCTTCGCTCCCATTTCTCCCCTCTTCAGTCTCTGGGTCTGCTGCACCTTTCCCATCGCCAAAATCTTCCATTTTCCTCTGAAATATAGTTCATCTAGGGTTTTTTACTGGTTTTTTCTACATACACTCTGTCTCTCTTCTCTGTGGGCTTCCTGTGGGCTTTTTTTGGGACTGGTTTTTTTCCTCCACTACCACTTTACAGGTACCTCCTTTCTGAGTTCCACTTTTTACAAAGCTATTGCTGAATATTCCTATGAAAAGACATTTCAAAAGGAACGTTCGGTTCACTGCAAGAAGCAAAAGCAGGCTGAGGGTCAACATGACCCGGTACATGATACTCTTGAGGCCCAACTGGTCTATGATGTCATGCATGAAGGATTTGCAGACACCACGAAAGAGTGGAAAGACTCGGTTCCATCAATTGACCTCATGGTGGAAGTAGATGAAATTGTGGATCCAGTCAGAGAATATGCTAAAAATGTAGTCATTTTATTTTTTCCAGGCCGGATGCCACCTGCTGCAGAGATAGGCAACTGGTTGACTCGCACACTGGCTGGCTCGTTTGTTCGCAAAGTGCACTATGCAACCAGAGGTTTTTTTGAGGTTATTATGGTGGATGAGATACATAGACAAATGCTTTTGGAACATTCGCCTCTTTTTTTTGGGCAGCAAATGGTACATGTATTGCCATGGTCTCCCACAAGGGATTATCAGGCTTTAATCCGACACAGATGCCCGGTCTGGGTTGAAGTTGTAGACTTCCCACAATGCATGGCCTCACTCTTGCCCAAAATTGCAGCTTCTTTAAGCAAAGTGGTCTGCCCACCACGGCCAAATGGCAACTCAAATCGATTTTGCATTCTTTGAGATACTGATAATCCCACATCAGACTCTTATTCAGTCACGGTGAATAATGTGGACATGGGAAGTGCATTTTACAAACTGAAATGGGGACTATTTGCAGGGGCTTGTTTTGACTGCAAAAAATTTGGACACATGGCTTCACAGTGTCCAATGAATCAGCATAAAATGCCTCCTGCTGCTTTGCCGGTTCAAATGCCTCCTAAAGATACTCCTACTTCTATTGCAAATAAAAACACAGGTAGTAGACCGCTTTCTGGAACTCAGGATAAAGGCAAAGCTCCAGTGGTTTCAAATGGGAATGTTTCTTCACATTCCCCTCCTACTATTCAACCCTCGACAAAAGGACAGAAACCTCCAACCGATGGCTGGCAAAGTCCAAGAAAAGTTATTTCTGCTAGAAGACTTCCACCCCCTCGCACTTGGAATGGTGCGTCTTCTAGTGGAAACACCCCAGAGGTCAATACAGGAATTGGGATCACATGGGCTGCAGTGACAGCTAGCAGAACACTCTTCCCTGAAGAAGAGGTTGTTGCTTTGCTGTCTACTCCTCAGGTGGATATTTCTTCTCAGGGGAGAAGCATTGACCCTGAGATAGAAATGCAGGGCTGATATCATGAAATTTGATGTTGTACATAGTTGTTGTATTGCTATAAATATCTGTAAATATGACTACTCATATCAAATGTTTTACACTCAATGTCCAGGGGATGTGTGACAGTAGGAAATGGAAGACAGTGTGGCTGTACATAAATAGATTTCAGCCTGACATAGTGGCATTACAAGAACACAACCAACATGTCTATGCAGGAAAGGCAGGACACTACTGTGGCTATGACATTTTCTATGCTGGAGAGCACTTCAATGCATTATTCGACGAGAAGTGTTTGAATTTGCCTCTGTTTATGCACCTCAATCCTCTAGAGCAAGAACTGAAATTTGGGATGCCATGCAACAATATCCATGGAGATATCATGCCTTTATATGTGGGGATTTCAATAATGCTCCTCAACAGGGTGACAATACCTCCAGACATACTCATATGTTAACCCCTGAAAGGCATGCATGGTCTGAATTACTGATGCATCTGGATTTGGTGGACCTTTGGAAGGAATTGCAGCCTTTGTCACCTCGATACACATTCCAAAACAATGCTCTTTCTTCATATCAGGCACGTCCGGATCAATGGTATAGCGTAGCTCCGCAACAAAATGGGGATTTTACATGCAAAATGTGGATTGACTATGCCTTTATGCATTCCGATCATGCACCCCTATGGTTGCGGTTATCCTTTCATGATATGCCACATGATAGATTGCCACAAAGGCGACATCTGATCGTGAACAATAGCTACTTGCAACATGCTGCTTTCAAGGCCATGGTTACTGAAGCATCTCATTCTCTGTCTTCTCGCAGCCATATTCATATTGATGATGCCTAGGATTCTTTTGTTTCCAAAATGCAAGTTGTGATAAGAGGTTATGGCAAGTCTTACATGAAGACTCGGAGGGAAACTATTGCTCAGGCCAAACTCACTTGTCAGGATCTCACTGAACTCAGCCATCTTCGTTCGTTGTCCCTGCATGAGCAAACAACACTATGCCAGGCCAGACATTGTCTTAAACTTAATGATCACAGAAAACTGGCTAAATGGGAGACTAGAGCCAGACAAAGAGCCTTTACAGATAAAGGCTGCTCTTCCAAAGAATTCTTCAAAAGCTTGCATAGAGGAGATTAAAAACAGAAATTTGCAGGGTGCTTATGCCTGATGGATCATGGACCACCTCGCGATCACAGCTTGCTTCTGTTTGTGTGCATCATTTCTCTTAGCAATTTAGTTCTGCAGATCCTCCCTCACAGCAAGCTTTGGTTGCACGAAATTTACTGTTGCAGCATGTTTCTCCTATTATTTCCACTACTCAAGCTTTGGAATTGGAGGAACCTTTTACTGAGAGGGAACTGTCAGATGCAATCAAATCTTGCGGCGGATGGAAATCTCCAGGATGGGATGGTCTTACAGTTGAGTTTTTTCTAGAATATTGGCCTCTTTTGAAGCATACATTGCTACATATGGTGAATGCTGCATGGCAAAATCAGAAAATGCCAGACACATGGAAGAGAGGTCTTGTTAAACTCCTTCCAAAAAAACAAATTTGTGAATCTTTGGCAAACTGGAGACCCATCACCCTTATGCCAGTCATTTACAAAGTCACTACAAAAATGATTGTAGATCGGCTGAAAGGGTTTTTACATGATGGGTTGCATCCTGCCTAATATGGCTTTGTCCCACGTAGGCATATCACAGATAACATTGCTAATGCCTATGTTGGAATTGAATATGCCAAATACACGCAGCAGGATCTTTTATTATTGCAAGTTGATATTGCCAAAGCCTTTGATACTATTAAGTGGGATTTCATTTCATCGACTATGATTTGGCACAAAAATGCAGCAAGTTATCACTTGGCTAAATCAAGATAGTAAAGCTGCCTGCATACTTTCAGGGGATATTTCTACATCCTAGACTCTTGGCTGTTCTGTTAGGCAAGGATGTCCCCTAAGTGCTTTACTTTTTGCCATAGCCACTCATCCAATGCTTCAATATCTGGACCACCTTTTGGACACTGACCACTTGCATGGTTTGGAGATTGCTGGCAATCACAGCATGATCGCTCAAGCATATGCTGATGATTCCTTCTTTACCCCAAAAAATACTCGGAGTGATCTGTCCATGATTATGCAGGCTCTTTCTACATATGGATTGGCTGCTGGTCTTCGGGTAAATTTTCAGAAATCAAAATTGTTGTCGTTGCATGAACAGGAATGGCACAGCCTTCTGTGGTCTGGGGAAATTGTCCCCGCTTCTCAATTTATTCGACCTCTTGGCTATCCTCTAGGTTGGGAACTCACCCGTTCTCAACAAACTGATTGGGTGTTGACAAAGTTGAGGGCAAAACTTGAATATTGGAAGCTTGCAACTTAGCCACTACATGTTCGCTTGCGAATCGCACAATCCATTTTGATAGCATACATACAATTTTACCTGCCTCTCATTATGTTCACTAAGGCAGAGCTGAATTCCTTTATGTCAGCTATCATGGAAATTTTCTGGTGTGCAAAAAATGGCAAGATTACTCTCTATGCATCGTCTCTGTTCTCCAAAGATGCACGGGAGTCTGAACATTCTCAATATTCAAATGCATTTACTTGCTCACAGGGGAAAAATGATGTTGTAGTTTATGCAAGGAGATCAGCCTTGGGCTTTCATGATCCACTCTCTCTTATTACATATTCAGACTTCTGCCTTTGGGCATTGGCAGCCTACTCAGTGGGATTTCATATTTGGCTCTATCCAAGGCAAGATCACAGGTTGCCCTTTTGTTTCTCGCCTGCTTCTCGATTGGAAACATATCTTATCTCACTTGGAATGGCATGGCCGAGATTCTTTGTTGGGAAACTCTTTGAGGGTTGAGAATATTTATTGGTCTAAAGCAAATACTGTTTGGCATATGGATCGCCCTCTAAAGTGGTGGAGAAAAAGGCTCCGTCTCCCTTGGCATTACAAAGTCCCTCTTCGGCAACAACTTTTCCTTTGGAGAGTCCTGCTTGGCATTTTTCCATCTGGCCAGCTACTTGCACACAGACATATTGCTCCGGCTGTTTGTCACAGATGCTTACACCCTACTGAATCTGTGCTTCACATCTTCTGGTTATGTCCACATACTTGTGACTTCATTGCTCTCATCCAACAGAGGCTTCGAGCGAGATTTCCTACTGTTACTTTTGGCAGGCTTTTCTGGTTGTTTGGTTTTCATCCAACGAGACAGGGTTTTGAGTTATTTTTTGTATGGGTACGCTACTGGGCACTATGGACTTTATGGATGGATAGAAATCAGAGTCTTTGGTGATCCACTTTTTTCATCCTTTATCTTTTTCAAACGATCTCTGCAGCAATCATTCTATGATTGTGTTCAGACTCGTTTGATTGATCAGGATGTGTATATAGCTTATACTGAGATCTTTAGTTGAGTAATAGTTACTCCATTTTCGAAGTAACTATGAATGTAATTATTTTACAGCAATAAAAGATTTCTTCTCACAAAAAAAAGAGTGTGCCAGTGTGCTAGTGCTTGTGTAGGACATGGTGTGAGTGCTAGTGAGCACCATGGTAGGTGTGTCAGGTGATTCATCAGTTAGGTGTCACCTATGTTGGTGTGATTGAGATAAGTTAGGGACTTGGTGGTCAGGTTGATGGAGGACTTAGGGGTGTTACTGATGGAGACAATCAGGGAGATAATCATGGATCTGGAGCCCCCTACTCAAAGGCATTCCACTATTTCATGAATGAAATTATACTTACACTTGCTATTGCTCTCATTTGCTCACTTGCTCTTGTTCATGCTCCATTTCTAACATGGTATCAGAGCCATTCCATCCTCCATGAGCTCCCTAGTAGCCTAGAAGTCGAGATTTCTTCTTCTTCCGTATCTCATTCCCTTTCTCTCCAAACTTGCAAAGATTAATTCTGCCCACTGCACACGACCATATTCGGAATCCTCTCAGCCTTTGCACCCTCCGGTAATCTTTGCAACACTATGTAGATAGCGCGGCTGGGATGAGAAATCACGTAGTTGCTAGACATCTCGAGTTGCTTCCCCTTTGGCGTGCCGAAAACAATGAAGCTGGAGTCTTCTCGTTATATTCCTCTTATCGAGTCAGAAAAGGCACAAGAAAAACTAACCTTCCGAAGTTTTACCGTTCCTCTTTCCAGCCTTAGGAGGACTCTTGTACGATTATGACATAGGTGCGACATCGTCGGCCACCTTATTCCCTCTACTCATTTCTACCATCTCGCATTGCAGCGCCCACAAAGTGTGCATCGTCGCGGCAGGAATGACTGGCCTTGCTGCTTGCAAGCACCTCATGCAACATGGAATCAAGCCCACAGTCTTGAATCTCGGGATTGTATTGGTGGCGTCTGGAGGTACACTTGTGCCACCACGAAGCTGCAGTCGCCCAGAGACGGGTACCAATTTTCAAACTTCCCTTGGCCTGCGGGCACTCCTTTCAATCCTCCGAATGAACAAGTCGTAGAATACTTGGAAGGCTATGCAGAGAGATTTTAGTTAAAGGAGAGAATTTGGTTCAATTGCGAGGTTATGGAAATCAAATCAAGGTTCGCAGGCAATACTGGCTTTACCGGTCTATGGGGAAACAATGGTACAGCTTTCGCACGTGAAGAAGAAGAGAATGGCGGTGGTAAGGTTTGGCAATTGCGTGTGCAGAAGCAGTCAGGAGGACAACTTCAAACGGAGATTGAAGAGGAGTGGCTTCATTTCAATTTCCTAGTCACGTGCATTGGTCGTTTCAGAGATTACCCCATCGTACCCACGTTTCCATCTAGTGGAGGACCTTAGATATTTTCTGGAACCGTGCTACATACAATGGAATACTCGAAGCTGGATAATGAAGCTGCAAAACAACTACTAAGTGAATATGGACAAGATGCATTAAAGAGTGTGGAGAAGGACAAAGAGCAAAAGAGTTACATCAATATTGATATGCTTGTGCTCTTAGAAACTATGAAGACCAAGAAGAAAGAACCACACCAAGATGCTCCAAAGACCTCTATCAATGAGGAGACTTTCATCCAGAAGGGCATTGGCCTTGCCTTCTAGTTTGATGTTGTGTGTTTGAGTCAATAAGGTGCTCTGCCATGGATAGTCCACCCTAAAATGATATGTTATTTCCATTTTAGTTAGTCATAATTGCGTGCTTTGAGTCATATGTCCTATGGCGATACCCAAAGACACATGTACCAGTTGGACTCTCTTATTGTAAACCGAGGTAACCTGATTTGGAGTGAGATCATGGTGGAGCTAGGATGTCCACATGAGTCTACTGCCAATGCAACTGGAGTGAGAACAAGGTCGGGAGCATGAAAGCCATGTAGTATCCCATTGTCTATTGCCAGGGTAGCAGGTCATCAATTTAAGGGGGGGTATGTTGGATAAATTGACGTTTAGGGGACACACTTATGGACATGGTCATGTGGTGTGTGTGCCAGTGTGCTAGTGCTTGTGTAGGACATGGTGTGAGTGCTAGTGAGCACCATGGTAGGTGTGTCAGGTGACTCATCAATTAGGTGTCGCCTATGTTGGTGTGATTGAGATAAGTTAGGGACTTGGTGGTCAGGTTGATGGAGGACTTGGGGGTGTTACTGATGGAGACAATCAGGGAGATAATCATGGATCTGGAGCCCCCTACTCAGGGGCATTCCACTATATGTAACTCTACTCATGAATGAAATTATACTTGCACTTGATTTTGCTCTCATTTGCTCACTTGCTCACTTGCTCTTGTTCATGCTCCATTTCTAACAAAAGAAGGCCTAAATGTTGAGTGCCTTTAAGATAGTTGGAAACATGCTTCACGGCATGCCAATGGTGCATAGATGGGCTGTGCATATATCTGCTCAATTGTGAGACAGCATACTATAGATCAAGTCTCGTATGGCATAGGTAAATCAAACAACCAACTACCTGCTGATAGACAGTGACATCACATGTACCGCTACCATCCTCAAAAGAGAAGTGAAAACCAGCCTCTAATGGTGTGGATACTAGCTTGCAATCCTCAAACTGAAAACATTGCAAAAGCTGTCCAATGTACTTGGATTGTGACATCAAAATGCCCCCCTCACTGCTAGCAAATTGGATGCCCAGATAGTAGTGCAAAAGGCCAAGATCAAACATAGCAAATGCCTACTGCTGCAAATCAATTTTAAAATCCGCAATTTGCTGAGCATGTGTCCCAGTCACGAGCATCTCATCCACATAAAGGACTAAAATCAGCAAATCTGTCCCACGCTTTTGCGGATGTAAAGGGTAGCCTCTGTAGGGCTGTTCTGAAAGCCAAGTGTGAGCATATGCGTATGAATTCAAGCACCAACTCTCCCATCCTTGGGAAATGCAGCACGGTGCATCTTACCAAGCAAGCATGGTTCACAAACATGTTTGGTAGGCATATGCATTTTGGGAAGATCCACAACCATATCTTCCTTATATAACTTCATCAAGGCTCCAAAATTGAGGTGTCTAAATCTCTCATGCCACAAATGAGTATCTGTCATGGTAGAATCAAGAGCAAAGGCATGTGCATCGCGGCAAGTGCAGCATCATCATCCAAACATCTGTCATAAGCATCAAGTCTATAAAGACCTCTAGACAATGTGCTAGTCAAAACCATTGTAAAGGCATGTGTAGCATCATACACTGCACCACTATCAAAGAACCAGGCATCATGAACATTTGAAACTGTCATACAAGCATCATGAACATCAACATGTAACCAAGAAAGCCCAATGCTGGTCTTGTGCGAAATTAGGGGACTCATGTCGATCTTCTGCACTAGAAGAACCAAATGCTGCAAGACCAGACTCTTTCTTTTTCTTTTCAGATGCTATGTGCTTCCTGCATTTAAAAATATCATGCCTAGGTTTCCTGCAATAATTACATCTCTTCTTCTTTTTGTTATCCCTAGAAGAAGAGGCACCATGTGAATGATCAGCATGGGAATGAGAGGGCTTTCCAGCTGAAACCTTGCCTTTACCTTTTTGTTTGTGATGGGCAGCAAATGCTTGATCACTAGCCATAGAAGCATTACGATTCACACAACTTTGCTCCTCCTAAAGAAGAAGAGCAACTAGCTGGTCAAATGAGAAATGATTGGCATCACCCCCTGCAACCAACCTCAATATAGTAGCAAAGCCTTGATATGAATCAGGCAACCCATCAAGGGTATTAGAAACAAGCTAAGAATCAGGCATAATCTCATCAATGTTGGCCAACTACTCTTTCAAATCCTTGACATTTGTGAGATAGGCATCCATGTTACCACTCTCATCAAGCTTCAAATCTATCAACTGCTTGCGGAGATAGGCAACCCTCGCCTCATTCTACACCTAATACAAAGATGCAAGCTGATCCCATGCTTGCTTAGCTGTCTTGCAAGACCGAATATGAGGGATAATAACCCGTTTCACTGAAAGAGCAATCAAGGCATGTGCTTTGGCATCACAACCATCCCACTGAATTTGCTCCTGTGAAGGAGGCAAAGCACCTGGAGCAGGAGGTGCAGGTGTCCTAGCTGTAGCATGAGAACCATCACTTGAAGAAGCAGAGGCTGTAGGTGTAGCACCAGAAGTCACAGTGGGTGTAGGCCTGGCCTCAAAACTTGAAACAATATGCCATAGATTCTTGGCAACCAAAACATGTCCCATCATGTATGACCACATGGGATAATTGGTGCCATCAAGCTTGTCATCAGCCCCAATCATACCAAAAAAGATCATCCTTGTGGCTAGCCATTTATGCAAATGGAGTGCAAATACCACAACTGACAAAGGGAATGCAAATGACTGCACAAGCCTCAAGGCTATCAACTGCAAATGGAGAGCAGTCCCAAAGGCTGCAAATGAAGACACGCTTCACGAGGTAAAGCTGTCCGTACTGCAGCATCAAAAGACTTTATTCGTACAGTTGGCACGAGCCCCGAGGTGAACTGTAACTGCTCAAAAAACCCTTCTGCAAACCGCGTACAGATCCGTACAAGGTGTACCGTACAGCTCTGACAACTATGTACGGATGCAGGACTGCAATTAATGCAGCAGTAAATGCTCTGACATTCCGTACAACGGCCGTAACTGCAGTAAAAGACCCTGACACAGTCCCATACAGCTGCTAATGCTTCCGTACAGCTTTCGTACTATGAATAAACACCCCGTACTGTGTACGAACCTACACGTGTGTATTTAGCAGCAATAAATGACCTGCACAACAATTAATGAGGCACTGACAGATCCGTGCAGCTGCAGGACAGCAGTAAATGCTGGCAAAAAATGTCCTTACAGTCCGTACAGGGGTCCGTACAGGGTGTATGGATGGCCATACAGGCGCACTTGTGAGGCTGAAGCAGAAATCTTTGCTGTACTGATGTACGGATTCACTTATGAGGCAGCTGCAGCTCCTAAATGCTCCAAAATGCTCCGAAAAAAACAAGCTTTCGACGACCAAACTGCTTGGAGAGGCCTCAGATGTGCACACGTGTGGAAATGCATAGAGAAATGGACCGACCAGCAGAGTAGTAGGCTGCCAAACAACTCCAAATGCAAAGACCAGTGCCCGGGGAGGCTGCCAATGGCTGGAGGGTGAAACCTTGACCTGCTCTGATACCACTATTGGGTGTTGGAAGCAATGGAAGCTCAAAAATGGAAGCACAAAGGAGAAAAACGAGATGCTGTAATAGATTGCTGCAAAACTGAAGTGTGGAGGCTCAAGGGTGAGCCAACATAACAAAACCCTAGGGCTAACTGCCCTAACTAGACTAAGTGTCCTAATTGACCTAGATGGTACATAAACTAACTGTACCAATAGTCCTAACTGACTATAACTAGGCCTACAAGGCTCATACCAAGGTATCTATGGATAGCTCATGAGATGGCCTACACTCCCCTCATTGTCTCATCCCTCTGCAGCAGTTCCGGCCGCGCTTGTTCCACCTCTTGCCCCACCCCTAGACACAGCCCGCAAGCCCCCGAGCAAGGGCATGGTTGAGTTTCCACCCGTCCCCCACCACACATACACACACACACACAGAGGATGCGGCTTCCTCCTCTCACCCGCAGCTCACTTCCTCTCACTTGCAAGACTCTACCTCCTCAAACAAGCTAGAGTCAATGCAGCTTGTTCTCCTAGCTTCCAGTTCTGAGGCACCACCTTGGGCAACCCTTGTTGAAGGAGTTTTGGAGGATGAGACCGTGGAAGTACCTGGAGATTCGGGATGAATATCCTCTTGCTAGTGATGATTGTGCAGCCCCGGAAGGGGAGTTCCATCGGAGTGGTTGGTTCCTGCACTCGCCCTTTCTAAGGTTTCCACTTTGCCTCCATGGGAGAGGAGAAGTGGGTCCCCTCTTTGTTCAATTGTATGATGCAAGAGCAAATATTTCGCATGATGGAGGAATAGATGGGGCCCCAAGGGATAGATCTCTAGCTCATCTATAGAGACTCAGCTACTTTTCAACTCGGCTTCACCAAGGAGAGGCCAGACACAGGCGTAGCAATTGGGGTGATCCATTTGGGACCAAAGGTGCAGCTCACTCGGGCTACGTACTAGATGCTCCATTCGTGTGTTGCCCGGATCAGGATAAAATTTTAGTATATGATGAAGTGGGCTCTAAAAGTAGGCATAGAGCCTATAAAGCCTCCGGTACACCACTACATAGATACAGACTACTCTCCTTCCACCAAGCCCCCCTCAAAGATACAGAAGTATGAGGTGGTTGTGCAGGCTCCCACTCATGAGCAAGCCATGTTCTCTCACGCTTCCTCCCCATGAATTGGACCTTAGTAAGGTGGAACACGCATGGGCTTCACGATCGTGCTTTTCCTCTTTTTCTTTCTCTTTTCCTCTCTTTTCCTCTCTTCCTCTTCCTCTCGTTCTCTCTTTTCCTCTTCCTCTCTTACTCTCATCCTCTCTCTTCCTCTCTTTTCTCTCTTGTTCTCTCGTTCTCTCTTCCTCTCTTTTCTCCTCTCTTTTCCTCTCATCCTCTCTTTCTCTCTTTTCCTCTCGTTCTCTCTTTCTCTCTTGTCCTCTCTTTTCTTCTCTCTTGCTCTCTTACCTTTCTCTCTGGCCTTTCATGAAAGATACATTAATAGGGCACAGAATCTCAGACTGAGGTAGAGCCATATTCAAAAGGTAAAGTGGCTGCTTTTTTAGATGAGGATTTGCATGAGGAATCTATAGATTGGCTCTCCTCTCATGCATTGATTGACTTCTAACCTCGTCCCTGACCCCCTGCTGCCTTCCTTAAGAACTGCTGAGAACTAATCGGGTAAGAAAGGATTCGTAGTCACTGGTCTACTGGCCAATCCAGCAGCCCCCCCTATGGGCCAACTTGCAGCCCTAACCAGCCGACCACCAGGTCGGCCTGGTTGGCTGGCTTTCAAGTCTTATAGCCAGGCTTTGCTGGCCTCCCTTGCTGGCCTAACTGCCCACGTGGTCGCAGCCACTAACCCAGGAGTCGGGGCTCTTTCCTACCCCACATCCTTGCCAGAACTCTTGCACCTGCAACGCCTTATTCCTGCCCTGAATCCACCTCTGTCTAGGGCATTCTTAGCCAATGGATTCCCTGCTGCAGCCTATACAGTTCCATAGTCTGCTCCGTACAACTCCAATGCTCCATACATCTGAATCAGCCCTCCGTGCATCCTTTGCAGGGCTTACGGGATGCTGATACAAACCTCCAGCCTTCAAGATCTGATGCTGGCAGTTCTGTACTGTTGACGTGGCAGACTTCAGCAAGGTACATGCTTCCTTTTGTTGTTGTGAGTATGCTGCCCACATGGCAGTCTAGATCCTGCCCATGTGGCAGCCATGTCAAACCATGGTTCACCCACCTCTTTGCACTCCTCATTTGAGGTGCCCTATGGTTCACCCCCCCGATGAACTCGTCATTTGGGGGCTCACAGATGGGGAGGTGACTACCCCTAATCCTACAAATTACGTCTTATAGATAAGCACATAAGGCACTGTAGATTTAAGGATTGGGATGGTTGATTTTGGTGGTTCTTGAAATGAAAACAGAAGTCAAAGCTTTTCTTGGAAAAAAAAAAAACAGAAGTAAAAGAACTTGAAAATGCTAGATATAATCAAGTTATGTGGATTTCTTGTGGTGCGCTGGAACACATTTTTAGATCAAATATTGGGATACCCATCTCTTTTTTTAAAAGCTCTCTGCAAACCTTTAATCGTTTTCCATGAGCCAAAGAAGCATTCCAATACTTTGAAAAGATGTCTCATGTGCATATACATAAAATAACATAAGGAAAGTTTATATATTGACTTGTATTTATAGTGTAAGTTATTTTATTTTTTATTTTTTATTTTTTTGCAAGAATTTATAGTGTAAGTTATAGAAATGAAGATATTAAAACTTGACCTTAAGGTTTGTAACAGGTGCATGTCGATCACATTAAAGTCAAGCAACAAAAAACTATTAAACTCATAGAGTTTAGATAGTTACAGAAAACATTTTCAGCACGCCTTAAAGCTTTTCTCTACTGTAATTTCCCAATAACAGCTGACGCCACACATATCCAAAATAGGCACTTCTGCCCCAGGCCCATGGCCTCTTGCAGCCCTTAAGCCCTGCAAATAATGGATCTTATATTGCAGTTTATGTCCAACTCAATCATACTTACCAGCGCTTTCAAATTGTTCGATATCTTTTGTCTCCAAAATATTACGTCCCATACTATTTGGTTCATATGGATGAGTTTCAGCTTCTTTCTCAAAAGTGTCAAAATTTTCACTGCTGTAAGCATTCATTGCTCCTGATGTGAAAAAATTTGTGGGAATCTTCAGGTTGTTGAGAGCTCTCTTATGAACCACAAGAGGGTCTGAAACCTTTTTTGAACGTCTTGAAGTTAGGTTAATCAGGGAAATTGTGGAAGTTTGAGCCTTGTTGCAGTTTGGAAACTGAATTGCAGGGACTACAACAACTGCATGAGGAATCCTTCCAGCTTCCACATGAATGCCTCTCGATGGACCCAGAGTTCCAATCCACCTTATCATAAAGATAGTTGTTTTACACCTACAATACCAAGAAAGTAGCTATTTGTGAGTAGCTATGCTACTTTCTTAAGCCTAAGAGCAAGTCATGAATACACCATTAAATTTTTGAGACATCCACAGAAACACGACTTCTAAACAATATACATAATAGACATAGAAACTTTTTGCAACTCTGTATATAATAGTGTAGAACTCTAAATCAATCACTGCATGCATGCCATACTTCGTAGCAATAGTGCATGAGCAGAGCAGCATCAATATTTGAATAAGGAATACACAAACTTCATACCTTTTGAATTCTGAAACTTATATTGCATTCTTTTTTCTTTTTCTCACCCCAAAGGAAAGATCCTTTCATTAGAAAACTTGATAGAGCGATACAGATCAATCCATGGGACACTTGACCAATCAAATGGGCAGGTCCCAACAACCAGAGTGGATTCCTCAATCTGTGAGTGTAAGAAAGGCCTACAAGCCCAAAAGAAACAGCAATACAGTCATCAAGAAATTGTTCCTCGTTATTGAGGAGATACTCATGATTGCAAATGTAGTATCTGAACAAAAGGATGTTCAATGCGTTGACAATGGTGCCACCATGGACATGGCCAACAGAATTATACTACAGCTGCATTAAACCGTGGATCCCAGGTCTCAGTCAAAATCAGTAACAACTCAAGAGGACTGGTATTGTGCCTTTCATCACAAGGTCAGGCGAGACTAAGGTATTAGTTGATGTACTTCTTGTTCCCAAACTCTAAAAGTGTAAAAATGACTCTTTCTCACTGCCATATTTTTACCATTAATTTTACTTTCTTGAGATCTCATTTTTACTGACCACACGTGTGTATCCTTCTATGTGAGTTCTTGTGACAGGACTTCACATCTCAGCCGGGCATCTTCTGCTATCATGTGCACATCTTCATCATAGCAGTTCAGAGTACTCTCTTTTCATGGCTGATCACCATGCATTGCTATCTCCAGTATAGCACTTGTCACCTTCAGTGTGACCCTTTCCAAACATCAGAGCTCTTATCACCTTCAGCGCGGTCCATCGCCTTCAGTCCAATCTCTCACCTTCAGCATGACCAGTCACCTTCAATGTGGCTCTATCACTTTTAGTGTGATCTACCGTCTTCATTGCGGTCTTGTTTTGCCATCTCCAGCATGGCCTGTGTTTACCATCTTCAGTATGGACTTTTGTTACCGACTTCAGCACAGTCTCTCTCTTTGCCATCTTCAGCATGGCCATGGAGATCTTTAGTATCCATCATAGTCACATCCTATGACACGATGTCGGAAGCTAGTGCATGGGGTGGACTTCACGCCAATGAAGTTACGAGTCATATGACTATCTTACCGGATCACCCTCCACCTGGTATTAAATTACCAACATGCTGTTCGAAATTGATGACGCTTGGCACATCCACAAGGAATCTCCATACCCTATTGTTCTACTCCTAACACCTTCAATGGCCTTGGGGGTGACCCTTGGTGTGTTATGCTATGATGCTTAGTCGATGAGGACAGATCTAGATCACATAGTCTTGTGAGTTGGAAGTGATCTCAAAACCCAGTCCATGAGTACCTACTTTCTACGGCTTTCCGAGAGCTAAAAAATGGTTCCAGTTTGGTAGAATTCTAGAGCTGGATACAAGCAGTTTAAGTTCTAGGGTTAACTGACTGTGCCCACCTGTGAGCCCCCGATTTGAGGGGACAGAGAGGTAGGAGGGCTGGGAAGAGAGAGAGACTCACGCCGGCATCATAGGCAACCAGCACACGGGCTGGTTGCAGCCTGCAACAGCAGGTAAAACGGGGCTTTAGGCCTCACATGGAGGCTCCTGCAGCAGCGCAGACTGGCTGCACAGGGCACCCTTATATAGGGCCTTGTGGCAGGCCAAGTCGGCCCAACCAGGGCCACCGACCAGGGCCAACCCTGGTCGGTTTTCTAGGGCCCATGTGGTCGGCCACCAGACAGGGTACCGACCCTGCTGGTCGGTCAACTCAAGGGGCCTGGGCAGTGCCTATAAAAGGCCTACTCCTCCATTCATTTAAGCATTCAGCGCAAGACTGAAAGCCCCTCTCCAAGGCTGTGTTCAGCACTCAGATTTGGAGCAGTTGCTGAGAGAGAGAGTCCATCAATATTCTCCAGCACTTTGCTGTGTTTTGTACTACTCCCTTGGAGCTATTTTTCTGCCCACCATCTGGTGGACGAATATACTCTCTTTCTCTCTCCGTCGATATTTATTTCTGAGAGAGTGTTTATTGCATATGTGATCATCTATCTGAGTTGAGTGTGTGTAAGAGTTGGAGAGATCTTGCGTGGAGGTTTGAGTGATTCATTCCCTCTTGATTTCTAACATGGTATCAGAGCCATAGGCTCTCAACTCTTCTTCATCAAAGCACTCTCTGAAGGAAGGAGTCCCTTGGCAGAAAGGCGATTCTGTTTTCAGCTCAAGCTAGCACGGGAGGTCAATACATCTTTTTTGCTTCAGTTTTTCAGTTTGCTATTCACCAAGATGGATCAGCATTCAGAAGCCTCTACACCAACTGCTCGTCCTTCCTCCTTCTCCAGTCATCTTCCTTCTTCATTTATTCCCAATTTTGGTGAAGCTGGAAAGCTCGATGGGACGAACTATCCAATCTAGAAAGTCAAGATCCGAAGCCATCTATTGGCACGGAAGCTGTGGAAGATAGTGATTGGGACCGAGGAGAAGCCGGAGGACATTGTGGACAAAAGAGGTGAAGTTTTATTTGAAGCACATGCGGATGAACTCAGTGCATGGGAGGAGAGGGATGCTCAAGCCTTAGCAATGCTAATTGGCACGACAGCAGATGCTGTGATTCCTCATATCCAGTTGGCAGAGACGTCTTCAGAGGCATGGGCCATACTGAAGGAGCTGTATGAAACGGATAATACAGCCCGTATCATTACTCTTCAGCATCATCTTTATAATCTTGATATGAATGAGGGTGATAGTGTGCATGACCATCTGACAAAGGTGAAATTCGTGCGGGACCAGCTCGCAACGGTTAGAAAAAGATGGACTCGAGTCAATTGGTGTTGCTCACACTCCACAAGTTGCCACGGAGTTTCAAAAGTTTTGTGACTACGGCCACTGCGGGTCAACGGACGAAGCCAATCACCTTTGAGGAGCTTGGCCCACTCCTGCTTCAGGAGGAGGCTCAAGAGAAACTCTTTACGCAAACCGACAAGAAGGCATTAGTGGCCAAAGACAAGCCTGAAAAAGGCAAGCCAAAGGAGTTCAAGAAGTCAAAGGACCCTGACCGACAGAAGAAAATGAAGTGCTATTACTGTGAAAAGCTTGGCCACTCTGCCAAAGAATGCCGAAAGAAGAAGGCGGATCAGAAGCGGAAGAGAGAAGCCAGGAACAAAGAAGAGCCTAAGAATGATTCTGCCAATGTGACGATTTGACAGTTGTTTTTTAATCAATGAACATTGTTCAGCATATGCAGTCAATGAAGGAAGAGAGGATTGGTATGTTGACAACGGTGCTTCAAAGCACATGTCTAACAGAAAGACTTGGTTCAAAACCATGGAAAGTACACACCCGGATTCCAAAGTTTCTGTCGGGGATAGCCGGACGTGTCCTATGAAGGGCATCGGTAGCATTCCTTTCATTACAACCACGGGTAAGGAGAAGGATCTCTCTCGAGTACTTTATGTACCCAACCTTTGCAAGAACTTACTGTCTTTAAGTCAGATGGACAAAAACAACATGGCAGTTCTCTTTCAAGATGGCAAGGTCACCGTGACATCCAAAGCAAATGGACAGATGGTGGCTCAAGGAGTTGAAGAGAACGAACTGTACCGCCTCAATGCAATGTTGGTTCATGAAGACAACGGAAAGTCCAAACTTTGGCATGAGCGCTTCAGTCACGCCAGCTATGGAACCTTGGCTGAAATGTCAAAGTCGAAGATGGTGGATGGACTTCCACCAATTACACGCAAGGATGGTGTCTGTAGGGCTTGTCTAGAAGGCAAGCAACATAGGGATAAGTTCCCACAAGAAGCCTCGTTTTGGGCCAGCAAACCACTTGAGTTGGTTCATGCCGACATTTGTGGCCCAATGTCTATAGCATCGTGGGCAGGATCCAAGTACTCACTTCTCTTTGTGGATGATTTCAATAGAATGACCTGGGTGCATTGCTTGGCCAAAAAGTCACAGGCTTTCGAGAAGTTCAAGGACTAGAAGGCTAGAGTTCAAAAGGAGACAGGGGAGGATGTCAAGACGTTCCGTACACACAGGGGGGGAGAATTCACCTCAAATGAGTTCAACATATTTTGTCGCAAGCATGGGATCAAGCGACAACTCACCACAGCACATACTTCTCAGCAAAACGGGGTAGCCGAGAGGAAGCATAGAACCACGACCGAGACAGGGCTTGCTATGCTCCGAGGTAGAAACCTTTCTAAAGCCTACTGGAGTGAAGCTATCAATACAGCCGTACACATTCTCAACAGGACCAAGACGAAGGTCCATATGAGGCATTTTTTGATAAGAAGCCCTCTATCACTCATGTTCGCATTTTTGGTTCTGACGCATGGGTGCATGTGCACAAGGAAGACAGGACCAACCTTGATTCCCGGAGCAGAAAATGTATCTTTGGGTATAGCGAAGAATCCAAGGCCTATCGACTCTTCGACCCAGTAAAGAAGCAAATCCTTATCAGTCGGGATGTTGTCTTCGAGGAAAAGGAACCTGAACCCCAGGAGGAGCCTCAGATTAAGGAGGAGGAGATTATTCAACCCCTGAACCCACCCCACCCCAGGTTGACCATCCAAGAGGTGGCGAAATCAAAAGCTGATGTTTCACAAGGTACTGAGGAAGAGCAGGATGTTCCAGAAGCAGTTCCAGTTCCTCCTCCCACTGAGAAGCAGAAGAGGTTGCCCCAATGGTACCTACGGACATTGGAAGACTCTCAAGTCACCGAAATACCTGAGAGTAGCAATTCTGGATTGCGACGGTCCGAACGTCTTCAAAAGACCCCATTCGTGAATTTCACGTTGGTGGCTCAGCTTGAAGAGCCAAGGACCTTCGAGGAGGCGAAGGACCATCCAGAATGGCAGGCTGCCATGCAGGCAGAGATGGATGCTATCTTGAAGAACAATACCTGGGACTTAGTGGCCAGGCCCCCGTGACGGAAAGTCATCGGCACTAAGTGGGTATATAAACTTAAATCCAAATCAGACGGCAGCTTGGATAAGTATAAAGCCAGGTTAGTGGTCAAAGGTTTTGCTCAAACTGAAGGCATGGATTTTGATGAAACTTTTTCTCCCACAACTCGCATGGTTACTATCCGGACAATGATTGCCCTTGCTACCCAATTCCAGTGGCCTATTTTTCAAATGGACGTGAAGTCCGCATTCCTTAATGGAACCCTAGAGGAGGAGGTATACGTAGAGCAGCCACGAGGCTTTCAAGATCTAGGGTCCCCATTAAAGGTCTCCAGGTTGAAGAAGGCGCTATACGGGCTGAAACAGGCCTGCAGAGCTTGGTACCAAAGGATTGATGTATTCTTTCAGAAGATAGGGCTAAGTCGGAGCCCTTCTGAGGCAAACCTCTACTTGTTCATTGAGAAGGGGTTGCGATTGGTACTCATCCTTTATGTTGATGATCTTATCTTGATAGGTAACCATGTCAAGAAGATTTCTCACGTCAAGGAGCTACTCATGTCTGAGTTTGAGATGACTGACCTTGGGTTATTACACTATTTCCTTAGTATAGAACTAAAGCAAGCCAAAGACAGGATCTTCATTTCACAGGAGAAATATTGCAGAGAACTTCTGAAGAGATTTCAGATGGAGGATTGCAGGACAGCAATAACTCCCATGGAGGTCGGGCTCAAGCTAAGTGTTCACAACACATCTCAACTGATCGATACTCCTTTGTACAGACAATTGGTAGGAAGTTTTCTTTACCTTACCAATACTCGACCTGAAATTTGTTATGCTATTATGCCAGTTCTCTGCTTCTCCCAGGAAGAGTCATTGGGATGCAGGTTTACGGTTGCTGAGGTATCTAAAGGGTACTTGCACCTACGGGATCACCTATACCAAAGGCATCGAACTAGGCGGGTTTTGTGACAGTGATTGGGCGGGTGATGCTGACACCAAGAGATCAACAACAGGGTATTGTTTTTTACTTACATCTGGTACCATCTCTTGGCTGAGTAAGAAGCAACCCACAGTGGCCCTTTCATCTACAGAGGCAGAGTACAAAGCCGTGTGTACAGCAGCTTGTGAGACACTGTGGTTGAGGTGGATTCTGGAGGACATGGACGTGTGTCAGGAGGACGCAACAGTGCTGATGTGCGACAATCAGAGTTGCATAGCCATTGCCAAGAATCCAGTGTACCATGCGCGGACCAAGCACATCGAAGTTCATTACCACTTTGTTCGAGAGCTCATCATCGACGACGTGATCGAGCTTATGTACTGCCCGACCGCCGACAACTTGTCTAACCTCTTCACGAAGGCACTTCCTCGAGAACAGATGGAGCACCTCATTAAACGAATGGGGATTGGCCCACAGTTGTGACATGGAGGGGGGGTGTTAGAAACTCATTGTGCCCACCTGTGAGCCCCCGATTTGAGGGGACAAGGGGCAGTGAGAGGTAGGAGGGTTGGGGAGAGAGAGAGACTCAGGCCGGCATCATAGGCAACCAGCACACGGGCTGGTTGCAGCCTGCAACAGCAGGTAAAACGGGGCTTTAGGCCTCACATGGAGGCTCCTGCAGCAGCGCAGACTAGCTGCACAGGGCACCCTTATATAGGGGCTTGTGGCAAGCCAAGTCGGCCCAACCAGGGCCACCGACCAGGGCCAACCCTGGTCGGTTTTCTAGGGCCCATGTGGTCGGCCACCAGACACGATACCGACCCTGCTGGTCGGTCAACTCAAGGGGCCTGGGCAGTGCCTATAAAAGGCCTACTCCTCCATTCATTCCAGCATCCAGTGCAAGACTGAAAGCCCCTCTCCAAGGCTGTGTTCAGCGCTCAGATCTGCAGCAATTGCTGAGAGAGAGAGTCCATCAATATTCTCCAGCACTTTGCTGTGTTTTCTACTGCTCCCTTGGAGCTATTTTTCTACCCGCCATCTGGTGGATGAATATACTCTCTTTCTCTCTCCGTCCAAATTTATTTATGAGAGAGTGTTTATTGCATCTGTGATCATCTATCTGAGTTGAGTGTGTGTAAGAGTTGGAGAGATCTTGGGTAAAGGTTTGAGTGATTCATTCCCTCTTGATTTCTAACAGTGCATGGGTAGAGGGGTCATTTTTAAAAGACCTAGTTAAGGTATTGAAATAACTCCTAAAAACTATTCTAACATAGAATAACAAATCAAATACTATAATTAGAAAATAAAATATAAGAAACCGTTTTTCAGCTTTTCAAAGCTTTTTCAGCCTGCTTTTGGTGCTTTCTCAGCTTTTGTAGCTGCTTTCACCCAAGGTCTATATAAAGTTTGGGCTCCGTTCTAAGCAGTCACATACGCTACGTGAATACCGTAGACTGGTACGGAGGAAGAAACTGGACTTCGTTCGTCGAAACGAGGAGGAGCTACTGAACATTTTGTTTAATAACAACTCTAAGGACTTTTGGCGGAGATTTCTAGAAGGACGGTCCCCTCCGCCACTCACTGACACCCAGATCTGGTTTGGTTATGAACGCACACTTTATGACATCCCAAATCAGCCAATCCCTAGCCTCTCACACATGCCTCATCCCACATCATGCACCCTCTTCACTAGAGGAGGGGTGAAGGATGCTGTAATGAAACTTCATAATGGCCGAGCGAAGGATCATGAGGGACTATGCACTGAGTTCATTGCATATGGGATTAACCTCCTAGCCCCGATCTTAGCAAAGCTTTTTAATGAAGCGGTTTATTTGGGATTTCCACACACTTGGACCATTAACACTATCTCACCCATCCACAAGGCAGGGGATCCCATGAGCCCGGAAAACTACAGGACCATTATGATTGGACATGTCATGTCCAAGATTTATGCATTAGTACTTGACTCCGAGGTTAGCAGACTTGCAGAGTGTCTAGGACTCATAGCAGCAAGACAGGCCGGATTCCGGCGTGATCATGGAACCATGGACCACATTCTGACGCTCAGATGTATCATCGAGGAGGCGAGGTCATGGAAGCAGAGGGTTTATTGTTGCTTTGTGGATTTTTGCAAGGCATTTGATACGTCCCGAGAGCCCGCCTCATACAACGCCTCCAAGACTTGGGTTATGACCAGGAGATCATTTGGGCTATCATGGCCCTTTACGAGAGAGTTTCTGGCAAAGTTCGGACAGGATCCGGGTGGACAGACGAGATCATGAGTACCATCAGGGTCAAACAAGGGTGTCCTTTGTCGCCTTCCTTGTTTGGCCTCTACATTGACGAGCTTGAGACAGTGATGCAGACACAGGGGGGTGTAGGTTGCTCTCTGCAGGCACGCTGATCCAGATTTTACTCTATGTAGATGACGTGGCTCTCTTGTCTTCCTCAGCAGAGGGGCTTCAGAGACACCTAGACGCACTACATTCCTTTTGTGAGTCTCATGATTTGAAGGTCAACCTGGGTAAAACCAAGGTCATGATCTTCAATACATCTCGAGCCATCATGTGTCAGGAGCAGTTCACATTTGCGGGGTCATCTATGGAGATAGTTTCATCATACACTTATCTTGGGGTTATCTTCTCCGAACCGAGCTTCACTATGAGACCTGCGATGCAGGCACACTTGAGTAGAGGGTATGCCTCATTGGCCAGGCTAGAGAGGCAGTGCTTCCGCTCACACTTTCAGGATCCACACACCAAGGGGTTGCTTTTTGACTCCTTGGCTCGCCCAACGGGGATGTACGGTAGCCCTTGTTGGGGGCCAAACTTGTCGGATACAGAGTGGGCCCGTATGGAGCGGCTACAGGTTCTCATGCTATCACGGATGATTCGTGGCAAGTCATCCGTTCCTCACCAGGTCATTCAGGCTGAGTTTGGGTCACCCCCTTTACAGCTAGATGCTGCATTTCAAGTCATCACATCTCTGTATCGAGCTAGGGAATATGGGGATTATACCTCAGGGCATAGCAGGCTACCATGGATAGCTCTATCCTCTTCTATGGCACTTGCAGCAGGAGGAGATCAGAGGTGCTGGTATGCACGTACAGAGAGATGGTTTGAGCGACTGGGGCTCCACATGGATAGACTACCTCCCTTCCAGTATAGCATGGATGGTCCGTTCTCTCCCCTCTTAGCACACGAGGTCAACCAGGTTATCCGTGAGGATCTACTACAACTACACACTTTTCGGACCTGGTTGGAACCGAGTGAACTCCCAATGAAGCTTAGCTTCTACAGAGATCACTTCTTACATATCACAGCGGAGGGTTTCATTGACCCACCAGGATACACATAGATTCACCTACCCCACTCGATGGGATCTCTCTTGGGTAGTTCCGGGTCTCTTCACACAGACTTTGCATCGAGAGCGGCAGAGCAGAGCGACTACCCAGGGAGCGGCGCATATGCACACTATGTGACATACAAGAGGTTGAGACAGAGGAGCATTTAATCTTCAGGTGTCCTATGTACTATGAGATCCGAGGACGTTTCCACTGCCTCTTCAGAGATAGTTATGGGATTTTAGCCCATTTCCTCTCCTACCTAGACCAGCGGTGTTTGGCAGGTTTCATTCATGAGGCACTTAGACACCGCGAGAGGATACTCCGAGCACGGAGACAGGAGCAGACTTCTTCCTCGGTTGATCCCTCTCAGAGCTCTATCACAGAGTTCTTTCAGCTAGATCACATGGACCCCAACAAGACGAGGCCTCGACATGACCGTGACCCGCCGACAGCTCAGACAGAGGGTCGACACACAGATCACACTTGGAGACATCCCCTCCTTGTTTAGAGTCGGAGCCTGACCGACGGGGGTCACAGTAGCCCTGGTTAGACGCAGAGCTACGACCAGGGGACGTGCCAAGACCGCACCTCTGAGTGGCCGCCAGCACTCTATTGCCGACTTCATGCCTCCACTGCCTCATCCATCCTTATATCTTGCTGTTGCTGGGGATGATGATGATATTGATGATGATGCTGAGATTGATATATATAGTCGGCCATCGACATGACTATGTTGTACTTAGGACTTAGTACTGCCATTCTGCATTTTTGCATTTTTTGCATTTTGCATTTTGCATTGGTATGGACGCTCGTTTAGTAGCTCCACTACCACAGCTCGTTGTTTCAGGATTTTCACAGTCTCATAGAGCCATCGGTCTTCCAAAGACTTTAATAAACTTTCTTTCTTTATTTCTTTCTCTCTGCAAATTTGCACCCTCTCCCTGCTGCTCTCTTTGCAAATTCGCCCTCTTCCTAGCCATCCTCCTACTGTCCAACTTGATGATTGCTGGAATTTCTGCAGCCTACCTTTCTTCCTTTCCAGTGCCCAAGACAAGTCATGCGGCAAGTCTTCTTCGCATATTTCACTTTTATCAATCACGACACTTTCTTTCACGCACTGTTTTTCTCGCAATCAATCCTGCTTTTGTCTTTTAGGCTACCAGAAAGTGATTTTCAGATTTCGTTTTTCACTCATAGGGCTTTTAAAACTGATTTATTTATACTGAACATGTTCCCTTCGATTTCCAAAGGTTCTAATCTCATTTAGGTTAAAAACGCTAACCGCTTCTGTTGTGGGCTATACGATCCAAAGTCTAAGGTTTCTATACTAACCCTAACGGGTAGAATCTGAGTTTCCTATGTTTCAAAGTGGGACCAAGACCATTTATGTGTCTTTCTCTCCACCTAGTACTAGGCCAGGGGCTGCCAGGGGCTACTTTCTTGGATGATTCTCAATCATTGTACATCTAAGTCCCACCTTGAAAAGAAAGATCATTGTAATAGTCCTATATTTGAGTCTTGGAGAACTCTGGATTTCCCAGAGGGAGTTTTGTCCAAAGATCTATACTACCATTGTAGTGAGGCTAAGCATCATTGAATATATAAAAATACAACTCGGTTTACCCAATTGGGGGGAGCGGCCTCATTCTCACCCAGTCGAGTGCCAGTGTACTTGTCTCTATCTCTTTTATTTTCATGTTATGTGATGTGAATGCATCTAAAGTTGTTGTACTTTTATGTGGAATTTACAAAAGCTCTAAAATTCTAAGTTTATTTAGTTATTCGACTGGAAATCACGCTTCCGTGTAAGCACAACACTGACAAAAAGAATCTTCTTCGTGTTCATGCTATACAAAGGAATGGAATGAAGGTAGAGTTTAATCATCAATGTGTGAGGATCCATTAAAAAGACAAGAAGCACGTTGCTAAAGGAGTATCAAAGAACGGTCTTTTCCAATGTAAAGGTTTTGTGCAGTTGAAAAAGGTGTATCTGTAGTTCATAATTTATCAGGTACTTCTTGCATGATGGGTAAGCAAGTCTACTATTGTAGCACGCACAGTAAACTCCAAGTTTTCCACTCATCTGAAGACATAGATATAAAGGTAGAAAAGGATGAGCCACGAGAATTTTAGAAGAATTTACAATGGAGACATCAGACTTCCCACTCGTACATGCAGACTTTGGAGGAGTAAAGTACATTGAAGATGACATTGTGGTCTCAATATGTATCAAGGAAACCAATCCACCTTGGTAGATTATGACTTGATTAACATTTAAGAGCCGAAGCCAAAGGAGATTCAAATCTAGAGGAGGCTATGACATCAGAGTCTGCATACTGTGTGACCATACTTGTAATGTAGGCCTACAAAGAGGAAGGTCATTGGAACCAAATGAATCTTCAAGATGAAGTATACGTCTTGACAAGTAAAGGGCTAGTCTTGTAGCCAAAGGATATGCTCAAATGGAAAGACTTGATGGCCATGGAGAATAGCCATTAAAATGATTCTTCCACTAGCTGCTCACGAGAAAAAATTGGAACATAAAAAATGGATGTGAAGTCAATGTTCCTACATGGGGACTTTTAAAGGAGGTGTTCAAAAAGGTCATTGCCCCGCCTGTGTGCCCCATATGAGTAGACTAGGATAGAAACAGAGCATATGAAGGCACCGAAAGTAGGCCAGGTACCCATGATTAGATTAGGTCCAAGGAGGCTCTACCAATCAGCAATTGACATATTGACATTCAACACTCTGGTGGGGTTATCCTAACCCAAGGAGGGCCTCAAGTCAACCACCTATCAGCCTGGTTGGCTATTCGGGTCTGTAGACTGGCTCATCGGCCCCCCAAACTAGTAGGTCAGCCAGCAACAGGTGGAGGGAGCACTCTAATCTGCTCCCTATAAATAAAGCCATTCCCTCCTCTGCAACTCCCACAGAAGTCAACTTTGGCAGCACAAGAGGAGAGAGACAAAGACAGAGACAGAGACAGAGAGAGAGAAAGAAAGAAATTTTATTAAAGTCTTTGGAAGACCGATGGGTCTATGCGACTGCGAAAAAAACCTGAATACAATGAGCTGTGGTAGTGGAACTACTAAACGAGCATCCACACCAATGCAGAATGCAAAAAAATGCAAAATGGTAGTACTAAGTTCTGAGTACAACATAGTCATATCCTGACTATATATATATCAATCTCAGCATCATCATTGGCATCATCATAACCATCATCATCATCATCATCAGCAACAAGACATCAGGAAGGATGAGGCTATGGCAACGAAGGCATGAGGTCAGCAATAGAATGTTGTCGCCCCCTCAAGGGTGCAGTCCTGGTACGTCTCCTCGTCCTTGCTCTACGTCTAACCAAGGCCACTGTGACCCCCATCCGTCGGGCTCTGACCCTAAACAAGGAGGGGATGTCCCAAAGTGTGATATGTGAGTCAACCCTCTGTCTGAGCTATCGGGTAACAGGCTCCGAGTCACGGTCATGTCGAGGTCTTGCCTCATGGGGGTCTAAATGATCTGGCTGAAAGAACTCCGTGATAGAGCTTTGAGAGGTATCAGTCAAGGGAGAAGTCTGCTCCTGTCTCCGTGCTCGGAGTATCCTATCGCGGTGTCTAAGCATCTCATGAATGAAACCAGCCAAACATCATTGGTCTGGGTAGGAGAGGACACGGGCCAACATCCCATAACTATCTCTGAAGAGACAGTAGAAACGCCCTCGGATCTCATAGTAAACAAGACACCTGAAGATGAAATGGCCCTCTGTCTCAACCTCCCGCATGTCACACAGTGTGCATATGCGCCTCTCCCTGGGTAACCACTATGCTCGGCCGCTCTCGATACGAAGTCTGTGTGAAGAGACCCGGAACTGCCCAAGGAAGATCCTCAACGAGAGGGGTAGGTGAATCTGCGTGTATCCTGGTGGATCAATGAAACCCTCCGTTGTGATACGTAAGAAGTGATCTCTGTAGAAGCCTAGCTTCACTAGAAGATCACTCGGGCCCAACCAAGTCCGGAATGTGTGTAGCTGTAGTAGATCCTCACGGATAACCTGGTTGACCTCGTGTGATAAGAGGGGAGAGAAAGGAGCATCCATGCTGTACTAGAAAGGGGGTAGTCTGTCCATGTGGAGCCCTAGTCCTGCAAACCATCTCTCTGTGCGTGCATACCAACACCTCTTATCTCCCCCTGTTGCAAGTGCCATAGAAGAGGACAGTGCTAGCCATGGCATCCTAGTACGCCTGGATGTGTAATCCCCATACTCCCTGACTCAGTACAGATATGTAATGACTTGAAATGCAGCATCTAGCTGTAATGGGGGTGACCCAAACTCCGCCCGAATAATCTAGTGAGGAACAAATGGCTTACCACGGATCATCCGTGATAACATGAGAACCTGTAGCCGCTCCACCCTGGCCCACTATGTATCCGACAAATCTGGCCCCCAGCATGGGCTGCCATACATCCCTGCAGGGCGGACCAAGGAGTCAAAAAGCAACCCTTTGGTCCGTTGATCCTGAAAATGAGAGCAGAAGCACTGTCTCTCTAGTCTAGCCAATGAAGCATATCCTCTGCTCAAGCGCGCCTGCATCGTGGGTCTCATGGTGAAGGTGGGTCCGAAAAAGACGACCCCCAGATAAGTGTATGATGAAACTACCTCAACAAGGGACCCATCAAATGTAAAATGCTCATCGCGCATGATGACTTGAGATGTATTGAAGATCATAACCTTGGTTTTACCCAAGTTGACCTTCAAATCATGAGACTCACAAAAGGACTGTAGTGCATCAAGGTGTCTCTGGAGCCCCTCTGTTGAGGAAGACAAGAGAGCCGCGTCATCTACATAAAGTAATATCCGGCTCAGCGTGTCTGCAAGAGAGCAACCTACCCCACCCTGTGCCTGCATCACTGTCTCGACCTCGTCGATGTAGAGGCCAAACAAGGTAGGTGATAATGGGCACCCTTGTTTGACCCCGATAGTACTCATGATCTTATCTGTCCATCCAGATTTTGTCCAGACTCTGCCTGAAACTTGCTCATAAAGTGCCATGACAGCCCAAATGATCTCCTGATTGTAACCCAGATACTGTAGGTGTCGTATGAGGCGGGCTGAGGCGGGCTCTCGGAACGGTGTCAAATGCCTTGCAGAAGTTCACAAAGCAACACTAAACCCTCTGCTTCCGTACCCTCGCCTCCTCGATGATACATCTCAGTACGAGAATGTGGTCCATGGTCCCATGATCCCGACCGGCCTGTCCCGCTGCTCTGAGTCCTTGACACTCCGCAAATCTGCTGACCTCAAAATCAAGTACTGATGCATAAATCTTGGACATGACATGTCCAATCATAATGGTCATGTAGTTCTCCGGGTTCATGGGATCCCCTACCTTGTGGATGGGTGAGATAGTGTTGATGGTCCAAGTGCGTGGAAACCCCAAGCAAACAGCTTCATTAAATAGCCTGGCTAAGATCGGGGCTAGGAGGTTAATCCCATATGCAATGAACTCAGTGCATAGTCCCTCATGATCCTTGGCTCGGCCATTATGAAGTTTCATGACGGCATCCTTTACCCCCCCCCTAGTGAAGAGGGTGCAGGATGTGAGGTGTGGCATATGTGATAGGTTAGGGACTAGCTGATTTGGGATATCATAGAGCGTGCGTGCATAATCAGACCACACCTGAGTATCAGTGAGTGGTGGGGGGGACCGTCACTCTAGAAATCTCCGCCAAAAGTCCTTAGAGTTGTTACTGACCTGAATGTTCAATAGCTCCTCCTCGTTTTAACGCACGAAGTCAAGTTTCTTCCTACGTACCAGACGGCGGTACTCGCGTAGCATCTCTGATTCGCTCGGAAGGCTATTTTTTGTTTCGAATCTGAGCTGACGGCGTAAAGCCTTACACTCATCATTGTACCAACTATTACAGGGTACGGTCCCAAGAGGTGGTAGGCGGGTGGAGCGGGTGGTGTCAGGAAAGGCATGAAGAGCAGTCTCGTGTAGTGAGCGAGTGACTAGGGCAGCACGGTCTTCTAGTAAGGGTATAAAGTCAATGTATGCGAGAAGTATATACAGACGACTAGAGTAAGTAGGTGAGTGATTGCGATCAAAGCGTATATTGTGGTAAGTGGAGTAAGAGCTCAACGGGGTAGAAAGTGCTGTGCAGCGAGAGGTAGAAATGCTAAAGAAAAGATAGGTATGGTCAGCCCCTGGAGGGAGAGGTGCTACGGTAAAGTTAGTGATGCGAGATGTGAAGGCAAAGGATCCCATGATGTAGTCCACCACATTGAAGCCTCACCCATGTGGAAAGCAAGTGAAGCCGCTTGATGCGGGCCATCTATCAAGACCAGTATAGATAATGAGATCATGCATCCTGCCGAGGTCTAATAGGGCCTGCCCATAAGATGTGAGCAGTCCTCGTCTGTTAGCCGAAACTAGTAGCATACCTGCCTCCTCAAGGTCAATGTCTGGCAGTAGAGTGGAATCATCCCTAAAGTCGAGGAGTGGTGCCTGACGAGCACTTGTTCTCGCGTTGAAGTCCCCAACTAGGGGGACTTCCTCGCGGCTAGAGAAGTCAACGATGGATTGATAAAGAGTAGCAAATGGAGATGTCTCATCCTCCTCGAGTATCTCTGGCAAAGCAGGAGGTCTCGGGGGGAAGTGGAGTTGAAAGTGGAGCTGAAACTGGAACTAGAGCTAACGTTGAGGCTAAAGCTGAGGTTGTGCTGAGGCTGAGTATGAGGATGTAGCTGATGTAGCTGAGATCGAAGCTGAGACTGAAGCTGGAGCTGAAGCTAAGGCTGTGGCTGAAGCTGAGGCAGAAGTGGGGGCCTCACCTTTGCTTTGTTGTCCACTCCAAGTCCACTGCGGTTGTATCGTGTGTTCACATCTTCTAGTTTCAACAGTGTATGTTTTTTCTTGGCGGCTTTATCTGTATCCTTGCCACCTTTTCCCATTTTGTTTGATTGACCTGTGTTCGGTGCAGGTCTTAGTGCAGGAGTGGGAGCGGGAGTGGGAGCGAGAGCATGAACATGAGCTCCCTCCCCATGATGGGAGGTGTCCCAAGGGGGGCTGAAAAGAGGCTGAGGGGTGGCGGGGGGGCTGTAGGTAGGCTGAAGCAGGCGGGGGGGCTGGTAGGGAAGGGGGGGGTGGCTGGAGAGCAGGCGGGGGTGGCTGAGTGGTAGAGGGAGTAGCTGAGGGGTCACGAGGGAGTGGGTGAGGGATGGCAGGGAACTAAGGGGTAGCGGGTGGCTAGAGTGGAGGAGGCCGAGTAGAAGGGGAGGAGGGGGCGCAGAAGAGGGAGCTGCAGCAGGCGGTGGGTGGCTGAGTGGAGGAGGCGGAGTAGAAGGGGAGGAGGAGGCTGCGCGGAGGGGGCAGCAGAGGCGGGGCAGGAGGGGAGGAGGCGGCGCAGTGAGGAGGGAGCGGGTGGAGGAGGGAGCTGAGGGGAGGAGGCAGCTGGCGGAGGAGGGAGCTGCAGGGAGGAGCAGCGTGGGGCTGCAGAGCAGAACAGGGCGGAGCAGCGAGGCGAGGCAGGGCGGAGCAGCAAGGCAAGGTGGAGGAGGGAGCTGCAGGGAGGAGGCAGCACGGGGAGGAGGCAGAGAGAGAAAGAAAGTTTATTAAAGTCTTCGGAAGACCGATGGGTCTATGAGACTGTGACGGGGAGGAGGCAGAGAGAGAAAGAAAGTTTATTAAAGTCTTCGGAAGACCGATGGGTCTATGAGACTGTGAAGAACCTGGTACAAACGAGCTGGTGGTGGAGTTACTAAATGAGCATCCACACCAATGTCCGCGGAAGGCTACGGGCCTATGGGACAAGGTATAAAACGTCAAGAAGACGTACATCATCTTAAAAAGCCCCAGAGAGAGTCGAGGGAGTGCCAAAGCAACTCAGCCCCGAATTATTAAAGCATAACTACATTGAAATACTATCTTAAAGGTGGCCTGAAGAACATCAATTTAAGACTAAGAGTCTTTAGGTTTGGATTTGAAATCTCTTATTAATGCTTTTCCATTTCTGTAAACAGCACATTTTCTTCCTTTCGAGCATCCTTCAATTTAGTCAATTCAGTGGCATTCATTTTGAGCTGAGTTGGAGTGAGCTCCATCCATATTTTAGTACCTCTCAATTCATTAGTTTGCTTGAGAATTTTGCTTCTTTTCATCTTGTCTTGGAAGCATACTTTGGCTTGTGTCCCCTCTTGGACGACAACAAGTACATCTTCAGCTTCCCACTCCCTGGGGGATTCTTAACATGACATTGTCCAGCTTTTCCCTATGACTTCCTTCAAACCAGCCCTTCGATAGCCCCCCTACGCGTATGATTCTTGCATTTGCCACCCTTTTTTCCTGTTCTTGTATTTCTACATACACATCCGATGTGTTGATTTTAGTATCAAATGTTGCTGTGATTTCCTATCTCACTGAGCTTAGTTGTAACCAAGTCATGGACTGCAGTTACCATATGTGGTGTGGGTGTTGCTGTATCGTGTATCTGCAATACTTTGTGAATGATTTCCTGCTTTCCTTGTCCTTCCTGAGCATTTGTTTTCCTCTCTAGAGCTGGAATTCTGAGCTTGAGCTCACGGATTTCCTGCTGTAAATAATAGATATGCTCTTGTGGGTCTAGCATACTCACCATTCTCTTATGCCGTAAGCAATTCTTTGTATACGAGGAAGGAGTCTTTGCAAACTGGCATATGGGTGTTGAAGGGAGGGCAGCGATGTAGGAGTATGAAGCTTTCGTTGGAGTCGCGTTAAAAGTCTTGATCTTGGGAAAAGCCATGGGCATCTTGGCATCCCCATCCATTGTGTCCTGCATGCATTTGGCAACCCCCTACACTAACCCCTAGGGTTGGGGTAGGGGCACAGCCCAAACCTTGGAGCTAGGTGTGCCTTGCTGACGAAACTTCTCCTGGCGGCGCAAGCATACTGTATGGTGCGGTAGGGCTACTTTACGGCTGTACTACCAATCCTGCTTTATGGTTGTATGGCGCCTGTTGTACGGACCTCGGCGACGCCTGCTAGGGTAGATGGGTGGGAGAGACAGAGAGAAAAAAAATAAGAAAGTCTATTAAAAGTCTTCGGAAGACCAAAAATGGTCTATGAGACTAATAGAAACTGATACAATGAACTGATAGGTGGAGCCACAAAACGGGCATTAACAACTACGACAAATACAAAAATCCATAGCCAAAATCCATAATCCATAACCTTGCCCATAACGGCGTCGATACTCTCTGAGTGGAAGCCAATAAGAGTGCTAGCTCTAGGAGGGGGGCATGGATGTGTGAGACTGCAAAAACCCTGTGATAGGGTATTGGTGACTGTCGACATGTACGGCTCACTGAAGTCTCCTGGCTGTAGCCTTGCGGCGAGCCAGCGCCACAACTACTCCTATGGGTCGTGCATCGGATCTAGTAAGCATGGAAGCAAGGCCCCCTAGAGTGATATGTGCCTTAGTGTGCTGGCGAGTCTAACGTGTCTCTGACTCTGGCTCGAGTCCTCGTGACCATCATCTCCATGAATCCTACTGGGCTGTGCTGTCTGGCTAGAAAAATTGGTGATCATGCTCTAGGTGGAGTCTAAATGTGTGTCATGATCTCCCCTACGTGCCCGGAGCAACATCTCCCTGTGTCATATGGCCTCATGAATGAAGGCTGCCAAGTATCTCTGGTCTGGGTAAAATAGGAAACTGGGTAGGGAGCCAAAGCCATCTCTAAAAAGGCAAGGGGAGAAAGAAAGAAAGAAAGAAAGAAAGATATATTAATGTCCACAGGAGGCCTCACAGGCCTATAGGACAAAGTACACTAGAAAGCGAACTCATACAAGCCTCAGTGGGCTGAAGCAAAGGGTACGCTAGGACCCTTGTTGAGTACTACTCTATGCTAACAGAATCATAATCATAGAAAAAAAGTCAACTACAACTGCAGAGTGGGCCATATCAATCAATCTATCCAGGCGTTGGGACAAAACCGAAGCTTGGTACAGTGATGGCTCTCTGGTGCGCTACGAAGATGTCTCGTATCTACGTCTGTCGAGTTGTCTCGCGCTGCGGTGGGGACGTGGTCTCCTCGCCCTTTGGACTCTTTGGGCTATGTCTAGGGTGACCTCTTGTCTCTGTCGGTCTCCCTTGAGGAAAGCTGTGATAGATCGGACCTCAATAGAGTGTACTCTGGGGGATCTCTGTCGCACATGTGGCCTCTGCATCCCTCTCTCGGTGGTACTGTGGCAGCTGCTCATCCAGACTGCTCTCATATCAGCTAGCTCCTCCTCCTCCACTCCACTGTGTCCTGGGGCTGACTCAAATGTATAGAAGTCTGTGGTGTGTCACTGTGCCCGATCACCCTCTATGTCCTGTAGTGGCCATCCCCTCTTGCTCGCTGATCTGTCGTAGAAGCGTCTCCCTGTGTCGCCGCATCTCCATCAAATAAAGCCCGATACAAACCTAGTCATGAAAATGAATCAATCGTGACAAAGGACCAAAGCCACTCCCCTCTAGGTAGAGACAGTGGTAGCGTCCCCGAATCTTGTAGCAGGCTGGGCAAACACAAAGAAAATGCTCCTCTGTCTCAACCGCCCCAGCATACATAGCGTGCAGACCCGCTACTCTGTCGGTATACCCGCTACTCTCCCTGCCTCGATCCTTAGCTGGTGGGACGAAACCCGCATCTGACCAATCACAATCCTCTGTGTATGGGAGACTCCTCTATCCTTGAGATACTGGGGTCTGATAATGAATCCCTCCTCTATCCTCGAGATACTGGGGTCTAATAATGAATCCTCAAAGAGAGAGAGAGAGAGAGAGAGAGAGAGTCGGCTACAAGTGGAGAAAGGAGAAGGGAGAATAAATAGGATTAGACCCTTCAGGATCTATGGGACTAGCATCACAGTTAACTAACAGTGATCCCTTATATCCGGTGAAAGTAAAAATTAGAAACTTGCCATGTAGTGAGTACTTGTTAAGCCATAGCTTGTGTGCCAGCCCTAGTTTTTGGTTGGCTGCTCTAGTGGATTTTTCAAGTTATCTCTATTGTCCCCATACCCTTGTCTGATGTGTGCGTAGGCTCTACATTTTAGGAGTACATGCTGCTCCTTTTCTACTTCCCTTGTGGGACATATTTTGCAAATCCTTTCTTCTCTCGGGGTTCTGGGTCTTGCCCACCTGCCTTTCTCCAGCTCTAGATCATGTGAATTGGTTCTCTCTCCTTCAAGAATCTCTTGTGGGGAGTTTTCCTTTAGAAATGAATGGAGAAACAAGTCCATCCAAGAGCAAGGCGCTGAGTTTACGCCTTTAACTCAAAATCCCATACACATGGATTATAATTCAAGTGGTAGAGGGAGGAAGGAGTCTCTCATTGATAAGCTGGTTTCTCAGCTTAGCCATATGATTGAAAAGTCCATTATGATGAAATTTGGGACTAAGAGAGTGCTAAATTTTGGGGATGAAGATTTAGGTACCCCCTCGAAAAGAGCCAAATTCCAACCCCGAGAGAGAATAGAATTCCCAAAATATGATGGAGCAAGAGAGGCGGATAAAATCCTTAATTGGATTCTCCATTTTGAGCTATATTTTGCCCATCATGATAAGACCAATCACAAGAAGCTTGCTCTCGCCACACTGTATCTACAGAAGCATGCTTTGATGTGGTGGTCCTTATTACAAACGGGAAAAGAGCCTATTCTTCAATGGTCCAAGTTTGTAGAGCAGCTTAAGGCCACTCTCATGCCTCCGAGGCATGAAGAAGAATTGACTTTCCCTTGGGAAAGTTCAGGGAATTCGATAACGAGAGTAACGCTGAATTTACAGCTAGGTTATGGAAACTCTCTTTAGGGTTACCTGAGAAGAGTGACGATGATAGAAGGAAGAAGTATTTAGCAGCCCTAAGCCCGAAAGTGAGGTATGAGGTTGAAGGGTTCAACCCAACCACCCTGAAAGACCTCACTAAATTGGCTAAGATTGCTGGGAGGAAATTGAATCCTCGTAAACCCTTCAACAAAGGAAAGATGAAAGCTATTGTACAAAATGTTAATAGCCAATCACATCCTGGATAAATACCATTTCCTTCCATGACAGGTGATGAGAAGAAAAAGCTGATTAATGAAGGTAAATGTTTCGGATGTAAGAAACATAAACCAAGGCATCCATGGCATAAATGTCCTACTCTATTAGCCAAAACTGCCAAGACCTATTCTGTAAAAGGGAAAAGCAAAGCATCCAAGCAGGAGAGGGAGGCTCCTACCTCCTCATCCCAAGGATAACCAAGAGCAAATGCATTCAGCCAACACTGGTGTATGGATGTGTGAGCTGGATAGTGAGTAGGTATATTCATTATAGAGTATGGATAACACTGACCAGCTTGTTGAGAATATGTTTCACCTTATTGAGCAGGTTATTATGAAGAGATTTCAGCAGCTTGGTATTCAGAAGAGGATTCCAAGCATGAAGAGATATTGAAGAGGCACTGCAGTGGTACTTCTGCATTTTGGATATTCAGCATCAGGAGGAACCAGAACTTGAGGATGAGATTTAAGTTCTGATTCAAAAGAAATCGTGTACTATCAAGAGAAGACTATTTGCAAATTATGAAGAGGTGATGCAAATGCAGAAGTAAAAGAGAGAAGCGTACGCAAGAGAAAGAGACAAGAGAGGATCCAAAAGAGGACTTTTGCCCATTCAAGCAGGAGGGAGTGTCATGACAAGAGAAATCACTCATCCGTGATGAGTAGACATTAAAACAATATTATATATTATACGCCAATGGTGTAACATGAAATTGTGTTTATGATGGAAACCCACTGAATTGTTATGGCGGTGAATCATCTGAGTAGATAGGACTAGTCGAGTAGGAGCCACTGCTTCAGACGCCATCAAATTTGGACATGTGACACTTATTTTATTAATAAAGATGTGCACGCACGTGTCCAGGTCCTAGGGGCAATAGGAAGGGAAGGGTGCATTAAGGTGCCTTGAATGGTAGATGCATGGGTCATAGGTTAAGCGTAGGTGTAAATGTGAGGAAGAAAGGAACCAAGAGGAAGAGTGAGCAAAATGGAGAGAGTGAGCTGAACGTAGTTCACTCTCCAAAGTGACTGAACTGAAGTGTAGTACAATGAAAGAGATGAGGGTTTTGTCTAAGTGACAAAACCCTATCTAATCACTAACCATAGTTAGAGATTAGACCATGGTTAGGGGAAAAAACCTCTAAGAGGAAAAAGTGCCCCTAACCCACTTATTACATTACATTGGCCACTGCCTAGAATATAATAATAATTCTAACACCCCCCTTAGTGCCAATGTGGTGTACAAGGTAGTGATCAATCACCAAAAGGAGATAAGTTTAGGGCATTGTGAAATGCCTCAAACTTCTCACGTGGAAGTGCTTTGGTGAAGATCTCTGCAACATTGTAATGTGTTGACACATAGATCATACTGGTCTCCCCTACATGCAACTTCTTTCTGACATGATGATAATGAACCTCAATGTGCTTCGTGCGAGCATGAAACACAAGATTCTTTGCCACTGCTATAGCACTCTGACTATCAATGAGAATTGGAGAAGGACCCTCCAATATGAGATGAAGATCAGCGAACAAACGTCGCAGCCAAACACACTCAACTATCGCTGTGAAAGTTGCCCTGTACTCAACTTCACATGAGGAAGTAGCCACTGTAGATTGCTTCTTGCTCAGCCAAGAAATACAAGCGTTGCCCAAAAAGAAACAATTACCACTAGTGGACTGCCTAGTATCATAGTCTCCAACCCAATCTGAATCACTGTAAGCATGCATCTACAAGTCACCCCCCTTGGGAAACATCAAGCCAAAAGACTGTGTGCCTTGCAAATATTTGAAAATATGTTTTACAGCCTGCCAATGTATTGTCTTTGGGCTGTGCATATATCTGCTTACCTGAGATACTGCATACTGAATATCAGGCCGTGTATTGCACAAGTAGATGAGGCATCCAGCAGCCTGGCTATAAAGTGTGACATCCACTGATTCACATGCATCATACATAGTAAGCTTCAGCTCCGGCTCCATGGGAGTGGCAATATGCTTACAATCATGCATGTTGAACCTATCCAAGAGCTTCTGCACATACTTGGATTGAGACATAACGATGCCACGCTTGTTTTGTATAAACTGGATCCCCCAATAAAAATTTAGCATGCCCAAATCTGTCATGTCAAATTCAGCTTTCAACTCAGCTTTGAAATCTGCAATTATTTCCTCATTCGACCCCGTGAGCAGCATGTCCTCTACATTTCCCAGGAATGCATCTATCTTGGCATACCATGCACGTGGGGCGTGTTTCATCCCATATAAAGCTTTGTTAAGCTTGCAAACCTGAAGTGCATTGCCAAAAAGTTCAAATCCAGGAGGTTTCTTGACATAAACCTCTTCCTGCAAGTCCCCATTAAGGAAAGCTGTTTTTATGTCCAACTGATGGACATTCCAAACAAAATTTGCAGCCATTGCAATAACTGACCTTATGCTGGTCATCCGGGATGTAGGAGCAAATGTCTCCTCATAATCTATGCCCTTCTTTTGTGCATAGCCTTTGGCAACCAACCTTGCCTTGTACCTGTCAATAGACCCCTCTGGCTTCCTTTTGACCTTGAAAACCCACATGGTACCAATGGCATGCTTACATGGTGGCAAATCCACAACATCCCAAGTCTAATTTTTTTCTATGGACTGCGACTCATTGTGCATGGCATGCATCCAATGCACATTATCCTTTTCTTCTTCAAAAGAGTCAGGTTCCTCTTCATCAAGAAGAGTCCCTGCATAAGCTGTCTCAACTAAAAGAGCCTCCCCTACGTGCCTTACTGCACTATGAGTCCTACCAAGCAATGGGGCCTCAAGCCTGCTCTCCCTGAGAGTCTGTAGCCACCGATTCAGGACTGTTTTGGCTGGTGTATCTCTTGAATCTCTTGCCTAACAACTTCATCCACACCCTGTGGAGGTACAAAATCAGCCGGTGGCTGAATCGGGGCATGTGGATTAGGAGGAGGATGCTGTGAATTCCGATTTTCAGCTGGGGAACCAAATGCGATAGGAAGCATCCCCTCAAAAACATCATCTAAAGAAGTTGGAATCTGAAATTCAGCATGTGTATGTGCTGAATTTTCAGAGAATATAACATCTCTACTCACAAAATCTTGTGTGTAGCAGGATTGTAGAGACGATAGCCTTTGCTTTGTGAACTATACCCCACAAAAATGCATTTAAGTGCCTTATCTGAGAACTTGTGTCCAAACTCCACAGGCACGTGGGCGTATGCAACACAACCAAAAACTCTAAAATGGTCCACTGAAGGCTTTCTCCCATGCCATGCCTCATAGGGAGTGATTGTCTTTAAAGCCTTTGTGGGAGCCCGATGCAAAATATAGTTTGCACACATGAGGCTTTCAAGCCAAAACCTGTGAGGCAACTTCTTACTTGTAAGCATGCATCTATCCATCTTCATAGTGGTGCGATTCTTCTGCTCAGCTTTGCCATTCTGTTGAGGTGTAAGCCTCACTGTAAGCTGATGCATGATACCGTTCTCCTTCAAAAATGCCTCAAATTCATGAGACATATACTTTCCCCCTCAATCTGTACGAAGTGTCTGCACCTTGAGTCTTGTCTCATTCTAAACCATAGCCACAAAGTGTTTGAAATGCATAAACACTTTTGATTTTGCCTTGAGACCATAGACCCTAGTGTAAGTTATAAAATCATCTATGAATGTAACAAAATAAAGATAACCCCCAAAAGCAAGTGTCCTCATGGGACCACAGACATCACTGTGCATAAGGGTCATCATCATTAGTGGCTGTAGCATCTGAACTACCCACTGAAAAATCTTAAGTGCAAGACAGAAAGGCATAGTACTCTTCCACAAAGTTGGCTGCAACATCTCCCCCATCATGAGAATGAGGAGCTGATGCATCTGACACAGCCATACCTGAATCCCTTTTCTTCTCTTTAGCTATGCGCTTCTTGCATTCTCTAATATAATGACCTCGCTTCTTGCAATAGTGACAAATGCCCTTCTTTTTCTGCATCACCCTTAGCCTTATAAGAGGGCTGTCCTAAATCAGCTTTATGCTGATGTGTGGGCTGATTGGCATGTGGTTTTTGCTGCCCTTTACCCTTGGGCTTGAACTTGGAAAGCATAAGGGTCATCATCATTAGTGGCTGTAGCATCTAAACTACCCACTGAAAAATCTGAAGTGCAAGACAGAAAGGCATAGTACTCTTCCATAAAGTTGGCTGCAACATCTCCCCCATCATGAGAATGAGGAGCTGATGCATCTGACACAGCCATACCTGAATCCCTTTTCTTCTCTTTAGCTATGTGCTTCTTGCATTCTCCAATATAATGACATGGCTTCTTGCAATAGTGACAAATGCCCTTCTTTTTCTGCATCACCCTTAGCCTTATAAGAGGGTTGTCCTGAATCAGCTTTATGCTGATGTGCGGGCTGATTAGCATGTGGTTTTTGCTGCCCTTTACCCTTGGGCTTGAACTTGGAAAGCATAAGGGTCATCATCATTAGTGGCTGTAGCATCTGAACTACCCACTGAAAAATCTTAAGTGCAAGACAGAAAGGCATAGTACTCTTCCACAAAGTTGGCTGCAACATCTCCCCCATCATGAAAAAGAGGAGCAGATGCATCTGACACAGCCATACCTGAATCCCTTTTCTTCTCTTTAGCTATGCGCTTCTTGCATTCTCCAATATAATGACCTGGCTTCTTGCAATAGTGACAAATGCCCTTCTTTTTTTGCATCACCCTTAGCCTTATAAGAGGGCTGTCCTGAATCATCTTTATGCTGATGTGCGGGCTGATTTGCATGTGGTTTTTGCTGCCCTTTACCCTTGGGCTTGAACTTGGAAAGCATGGCATGCTCGCCAGCCCGGGTTGCCATATTTCTTCTTGTCTGCTCCTCCTGCAATAGAAGTCCTACCAACTCGTGAAAAAAGAGAGGATTGCTGCCCCCCCTCAATGACAAATTCAGCGAGGTATGGAAACCAAGATAGGACTCAGGAAGAGAATTCGGAGTGGTGGTTATCATCTCTAAATCTGCCATGACTTCATCAATATTCAGCAATTGTTTCTTCAAGTCCTGAAGCTTTGTGAGGTGAGAATTCATGGAATCTCCCTCATCCAAATGTGTATGAGAAAGCTCTCGCTTCAGAAAGGAAACTCTGGCATCATTTCTTGCTGCAAACATACTCTCTAGTATCTCCCAAGCTGCCATTGATGTCTTGCATGACCGAATGTGAGGTATAATGAACCTCTTGACAGAGAGAGAAATCACTAAAGAGCTTGTGCATCTCTAGAGTCCCATCTTTTCTGCTCTACTGTGGGAGCTCCTAGAGCAGCAGCTCCAACTACTTGTGCTGTATTTTGACCTCTACCTCTACCTCCAGTTGTAGGAGTGACAGGTGGAGCCACTGTATCTGGTCTTGCTTCATCTCCATTGACATAATCCCAAAGATGTCTGCCAACCAAGATATTGCGAACCATGAAACTCCACAAGAAATAGTTGATGCCATCCAACTTATCCTCCTGTGTGAGAACTCCGAATCCTCCTGTGTGAGAACTCCGAACACCTCATTGGGGTTGTTCTGAGCCATTTTTGCCTAATAAACTCAAAAAACACAGCAAACTGACCAAGTCCCTTTCTGGGATGTCAAATGCACAAGTAAAACCTGCAAAGAAAATCTACCCACAGTGACAAATACTGTCACAGTCTATCCAAGGCTCAGAATGCACCACAATGCTCTGTTGAATGCCCAAAATTTTGCTAATAGAATCTGCAAAAAAGTGAAAAAAGTCTGCAAATCAACTCGTACTGAGTCCAGAAATGCTTGCAAACTTCCAAAATGCTCTTTTACCTACAAAATTGCAACTCAAATGCAAAAGCCCCAATTTCTTGTGGGAAATTGCATACAAAAGAGAGCAAATGATCTGAAAGCCCCAAATGTTGCACAAATTGCACTCTGCCTGCACAAGCCCCGAATTTCACTGCAAACTTTGCAGTGTAATTGCAAAAGCCCCAAATTTCTTCCACACCTGCAAATCAACTACAATGTCTGCTAAAGCTCCAAATGTGCTCCCAAAAGTTGAGCCAAACAATGGCTAAATGCACAAATGTGACAAATGCCTATCAAAAGCGTGCTTCCAAAATGCCCCTGCAAAAGAAAACTACTCAAGGTACCAACGCTCCAAACTGTACGGATGTCTGTACGGTCGAAATCCTGTACGGAATAGTGGCGCAGGTGTACGGATTGTGCAACAGCTGGTGTACAGACTGTACGTCGACTGATACGGACCTAGAGCAGATGTACAGAATACAAGCTGTATGGCCGCCACGAATCTGCTGGCACAGCTATACGACGGTACGGACAAAAGGCGCAACTGTATGGAATGCGAGCGGGAGCTTGTATGGGTTGTACCGACGATGTCATTGTAGGTGTAAGGACGGAGTACGAACAACGTCGCTGCAGGTGTACGGATGGAAATCCGTACAGTCGTACGAATTGTTCGGACGAGCAGGAGCGGGAGCTGGAGGTCGAGCTTGCGGGCAATGGAGCAGTTAAAGCACGGGCAGGAAGGACCTACTCTAATACCAAATGTGAGAAAGAAAGGAAGCAAGAGCAAGAGTGAGCAAAATGGAGAGAGTGAGCTGAACGTAGTTCACTTCCCAAAGTGTACTGAACTGAAGTGTAGTACAATGAAAGAGATGAGGGTTTTGTCTAAGTGATAAAACCCTATCTAATCACTAACCGTGGTTAGGGGGAAAACCTCTAAGAGGGAAAAGTGCCCCTAACCCACTTATTACATTACATTGGCCACTGCCTAGAATATAATAATAATTCTAACAGTAAATGGGAAGATGGAACTTGAGTGATCTCAAGTGACATTAATGAAAAGGTATCACCCTTCATTGTGAATCTCACGTAGCATTCTCTCTATTCACCTTGCATTGATCTGCCATTTCTCTCACATCTTGCATGTAGGTCGAAAAGAGAACAAATACTCTCACGAGGGCGCTCTCCCCCCATTGGAGGGCTAATTGGCATTCAAATTCTGCATGTATCACACACATTTGTATTGAGATGTCAAGTTCTTCACATTTGGTATCAGAGCAGCGACAATCCATGACCAAGACAGCAACAAAAGAGAAAGATGTATTGACGTGCTCTGCATAGATCATATAGACTTGTTCCTTGGGATAGAGTGGTTTAGAACCCACATTGTCATGATTGGTTGGGAAGCTCATACACTTTCTTTTTTGAATAGAGGCACCCAAGTATCTATACAGTGTAATGGCATTCAAGCCCTTTTGTATCTGCAATGCAACTGTGAAACAACTTCTTATGATGTGTTCCAGTGTGTCTTAATTCCACCTTCTTCATTTGTTGTTTCAATTCTAAATCACAATGAATTAAGTGTGTTTGAACAAAGAGAATTAAAGACGTTGAGTGAATTTAATTCACCTCAACTGCCAGAAGGTTTACCTCCAGAAATAGTAGTAGACCATTGCATAGACTTAGTCCCTAGTGTTCAGCCTATAAGTATAGGATGAGCTAGTTAGAGGAGGAAGAGTTAGCTAGGCAGCTTCAGAACTACCTAAAGGTGGGTTATATACGCCCAAGTAAATCACCCTTGGGGTGCCATATCTTGTTAAGAAGAAAAAGGATAATAGACACAGAATATGTGTTGATTATAAACGATTGATGTGACAATAAAGAATAAGTATCCTCTCCCTAGGTCTAATGACTTCATTGATAGATTGGCAGGAGAAAAGTATTTCACTAAGATTGACAGGAGCCTAGTATTTCATTGAGTATCCTCTCCCTAGGTCTAATGACTTAACCGACAGATTGACAGGAGCAAAGTATTTCACTAGGATTGGTTTGCATATTGTATATCACCAGATCCGCATTTATGTTAAACATATAGAAAGAACAATGTTTTGGGCTAGGTATGGTCATTACGAGTTACCTTTTGGGTTGACCAATACTCCCACAACCTCCAACAAATGATGAACGAGTTGTTTCGAAATTATATGGGCAAGTTTATCGTTGTGTTCTTTGATGACATCTTTGTTTACAGAAAGACATTAGAAGAACACATTAGTCATCTTCGGATTGTCTTAGTTTTACTCAGATAGAATTAGTTATATGCCAAGATGAGTATATGTCACTTCTTAATGAAGGAGATTATTACTTAGAACACAAGATTTCTAGGAAAGGTGTTAGCATTGATCTAGATTGTATTTAAAAAATTTTGAATTGGCAATACCTCAAACTGTGAAACAACTTCGTTCTTTCCTAGGATTTACTGTCTTTTTAAGGAAATCAATGCATGACTATTTTAAAATCATGGTTCTCTTGACCAACATATTGAAAAGTCGTGGACATCGATCCAATCAACCTAGCACTTGGAATGAAGAGTTGAACAACGCTTTTGCCACATTGAAAGTTTATGTCAAGAAGCACCCGTTCTAGCGCTACCCAATCCTATCCGGCCTTATATTTTGGAGGCCGATGTGAGTGATTGTGTGATTGGGGATGCATTGTTCAAAGAGGGTAGACCACTTGCTTTTGAGAGTAAAAAGCTAGATGACAATCATCAATCAATAAATTATATGTGTGATGGAACTGATTTGAGGGGAGGAAATGCTAGATGGGCAGAGTTAATGCAAGATTTCAATTTTGAGATCTATTGGAAGGCTTCCTTTAATAGTATAGCAGATGCTCTTAGTCAAACTAAGATGGTAAATGTCATTTACAAAGATATCCCTCTCATCTATTTTAATCCTTGAGAGGGCTTTGTGTGGCTAATAGTTGTTTCAATTCTAGCAGAAGGTCCAGGATAGGAGCTCCATGATTAACCAAGACTCAAGATTGTGCCACCTAGGACAAGTGGCAGGAGGTCGGCGGTGGGATATTCGAAATGGGTCGCTGTTCCGAAATGAAAAGACTGTATACCTGACATGTCAGATCTTAGATCCAAGATTCCCCGATGACCAAGAGTGTCGTGATACATCTAGTGCAAGACACATTATCCCTAGTGAAGCATACTCTCTATTAGCCTAAGATGATGGAGTTTGTTTAGAACTATGTAATACGTTGCCGAATTTGTCAAGTGACCAAGGTTGAACGCCTACAGAGCGCAGGTTTATTACAATCGTTGCAAATTCTTGGTAATAAATGCGAAAGTGTTTCCATGGATTCTATCACGGGTTTGCCAAGAACGCGCAAGGATCATGATGCGATCTAGGTTATAGTAGATCGCTTAACTAAGATGCCTAGATTTTCACCTACTCGATCAACTGTGTCAATTGGCTCAGCAGTTTGTTGACCAATTATTTCGTCTGTATAAGTTGCATGTTGGCATAGTCAGTGATGGGGATTCTAAGTTGTTGAGTGAATTCTGGACACCTGTCTTTGACAAGTTAGATACCACTCTTAGTTTGAGCTCTCTAAAAATGCAGTCTTTGACCGTATTGGACGTGTGCTTCAAGTGCACAAGACTAACTCAGGAAGCCTGGGGAGGCTTGGGACTAGGCACATGCTTCTCAGGTGGAGTTGCAAGGGTACAGATGGATTAGGGTTGGAATTAGGATTTTCACTATTTCAAGCTATAGCGAGAGATAGACTATCCTCACTCTCTCTCCTGCTCACTAACTGCAAACTCCAAGATGAAGCACTCAATACACAAAGTGATGCTGTGGATGTGAGTGAGAGAATCAAAGGGAGGGAAATGTAGTGGACCTCAAAAGAGAAATACATAACTGAAATGTATGAATGCCCAAAGGACTGAATACAACCGCATAGAGGGGTTGAAACCCTCATTGCACAACTGCAAAGAAACTAGACTACCTAGAGCAGGTGAATCCTCACTAGATCCTTATAGAGACTGAGGCATCCTGCTGGTCTGCTACAGGGAGGCCTAACTGCTGCTGAACTGGGGCTATGATGCCCAACTGTGGGATAGAGAATGAAGGCCAAGGGGGCTATCTTCTATAGGCCAAGGGACCTGGAAATGCACCAACCACCTTCTTGCTGCCCCAACCTAGCAGACTGCAGACCGACCAGCCACGTGGCAGTCACCACATGGTTGCTGATGTGGCACTACCTGTACCTTGAGGTGTCGCCTGCACTGTGCTGGCTGCTGCCTACATGGCAGCCGGCTAACGTGGCTACCTACATGGCAGTCCACGTGGCTCCTGATGTGGTTGCTTGCTGACTAGGTAGCTCACGTGGCAGCCCACCATGCCACGGACTGAAGATGCCCGTGACAGCCCCTTCTGCTAAAACTCGAACCATTATATGGAAGCGACCTCCTGTCGTGTTAATGGAGGTGGCTGGCTGTGGTATACCTGGTTGATAAATCCTAATTTGGATACCTGATCAATGAATCCATAAATGGTTGCTAAGCTCATGAATCCCGATCTGCAGGTGCTGAATTCCTGGATCTTTTTCTAGCTTCTGGTAAGGATAGGTGTTGTGGGTCAATGCTCCAGGATGATGCTCCATGTGGTTTTCCTCTGTGCATATAGATGATAGGGACGGAGGAAGACTGGGTTTGAGAGAAGCATTCTGGTCTTGGTGTAACCCTGTTGCTTGCTGTGATACTATATCCTACTAAAATAATGTGTCTTGCTGCCGCCGGTCTCGAACCCCTTGAATGACTGATATCAAAGGTCGAGGCGGAACACCCTTAATCCAATAGATGAACTTGGACCCATGACCTGGGATGTTGACATCCAAGCCTTGGTGGTGATATTCTGGCCGGACTTCAAACTGGTGCCACCATCATGCTGCCAAGATGACGTCCGCTGCCTGAGTAGGTGCGACCCTGAGTGGTCAACTGTGTACCCACCCTAAGATCTTCAAAGTGGGTGAAGCTACCTGCATGTTGCTCTCTATCTGCTGCCCTGGAAATGCACCATTCAAGGTCATTGGTTCCATCGGCGTAAAAGGCAACTGATGAGCTGCTTTGGTGGAGATAATGTCCTTGAAACTGCAAGGATAAGGACCTTCTGACCAACAACCTGTCCATAAAACTGAAACATATTGGGAAACTGACGAGGCTCCCCCTTCTGCTGAGCTTCAAGCTCCTGGATGACTACTGAGGTTGTCCCTGTAGTCTGTTGTTCATCAAGCTCCTCCATGACTACTGAGATTGTTGAGGCTATGGCTGGACCACTTGACGCGGCTCCTGCTATTACAAGCTTCTGGTAAAGCAGCAATCTTCCTTAATATGGCCCGGCACATGACAATGGAAGCATTGGTTCTCCTTGGCATAAAGTGCTCTCGTCGCTTTATCCAAGTACCCACCATAGCCGTTGCTGTCCTTTGCCATCCGGCTCTTCTTCTAATGCCCATTCCCACCCCATCACCTGGTGTGGTATCCTGGGACTTCTTACTTCATCTAAGTACCCACCATAGCCGTTGCTATCCTCTGCCATCCAGTTCCCACCATCACCTGGTGTGGTATCCTGGTTCTCCTTGGCATAAAGTGCTCTCGTCGCTTTATCTAAGTACCCGCCATAGCTGTTGTTGTCCTTTGCCATCCGGCTCTTCTTCTAATGCTCATTCCCACCATCACCTGGTGTGGTATCCGTGATCGAAGATCTTTAACAAATTCCGTACAGCTATAGAAAGGTGTCTCCTTGTCTGCATCATAGTACAATTGAGCCACCAAGTGACCGCCTCGCATGTGAGGTGCATGGATGCTAGGATGCACCGCTCATTGTCCTTCGTAGGCATTACTGAAAAATAACTTTTGAACTAAGAAGTCAACACTAAGGGTTCCTGCTTACCATCGTACCGTGTGAAGTTGAGCTTTCCTCGGAAGGAGGGCTTGGTCGGAAGTGGAAGTCTCTCCATTTCTCCCTCCACTGGTCAGAGTAGAGAAATGAGAAGCTGCCAGTCCCGTTCTTCCTTCTCTTCTCAAGCAGTACGTTCTCGAAGCTAGTGGTCCCGAAGTTCCTTGGCTTCCCAAGCCTCTCGATCGTGTTCGTCTTTTGCTTCCCGAGCTGCCCTTTCGGTCTTCGAGCTTCCCCATGGCATTCTTCTTTTGCTTTCTTAGTTGCCCATTCGGCCTCAAGCTTCCCGATCGCGTTCTTCTTTTGCTTCCCGAGCCTCCCAATCGCGTTCTTCTTTTGCCTCTCGAGCTAGCCTGTTGATGTAAGTGAGAGAATCAGAGGGAAGGAAATGTAGTGGACCTCAAAAGAGGAATATATTACTGAAATGTATGAATGCCCAAAGGGCTGAATACAACAGTCTAGAGGGATTGAAACCCTCACTGCAAAACTGTACAGAAACTAGACTACCTAGAGGTGAATCCTCACTAGATCCCTATAGAGGTTGAGGCACCCTGCTAGTTTGCTGCAGGGAGGCCTAACTGCTGCTAAACTGAGGCTGTGATGCCCAAGTGTGGGATAGAGAATGATGGCCAAGGAGGCTGTCTTTTATAGGCCCCCTTGGGCCTAGAAATGCACCGACCACCTTCCTGCTGCCCACCGACCTGGCAGACCGCAGACCGACCTGCTGGCTGCGTGATCTGCCACGTTGCAACCACTACCTGGTTACTGACATAGCACCGCCTGTCCCTTGCTGACGTGGTGCCTTTGCTGATGTGTCGCCTGCATTGTGCTGGCTGCTGAGCTGGCTGGCCCACGTGGCAGTTGGCTGACATGGCTGTCTACATGGCATTCCATGTGGTTGCTAATGTGGTTGGTTGCTGACTGGGCAGCCCAACATGCCATGGGCTGAGGATGCCCGTGACATTGGCGCACTGGATCGAGCCTATATAGGGAGCCTATGGATTTAGTTTTCAGTGTGCAAGTTAGAGCGAGTTCAGTTCTTCCTTGCCAATCTGGATCTTGGATCATGTTGCAAACCCACACCTGCTTCCTAGCATAGCCTAAGACCCAACCAAGGCCATGGAGCACCATTTGGTGGTACGGGACACCGGGCTGGTTGGGAGATGTGCCAATAGCTCATGCGAACATTTTGATACACTTTATGGGCCCACAATTAATCATCCTAGGCTTCCTAAGGCTATAGCATTCACTATAAAACACACAAAAGGTTGGTGGTTAACTCGTATGTAATCTCTTTCTGTCCTCCTGAAAATCCAACATTATCATGTTACACACTAACATGACCCTAGAGCTCCTGAAATCTCAGACCTGCACACTAACATGACCCTAGAGCTCCTGAAATCTCATACCTGCAAAACAAACACGGAAACAACCATAGAAACAACATATATGGATGCAGGCTAGCTCACTACCGAGAAATTGGGATGCCCCCTTAAAGCCACGAGCTGGATAGAGGGGTTTCAGATGAAAAATAAAAAGCAAAAGCTAAAAACTATTTAATTAAACTATCTAATTATTATGCTCAATCATTGAATAAACTAGAAGCTATTTTCATCTTACATTTGCTTTCTTTAGCTCTTTTTCTTTTTTTTCATTCTTGCATGCTCTTTGTGAGAACTACGGCTGTGCTTGCAAAAACCAGCAAGCTATCTTGTTCCCCCCTTCCATTCTAGGCTGTCTACATAGGACAAATTTCGTTTTTCAACCATAGCCATCTCTCTGATCACCTGATTTTCATCCCGCTTGTTCTTGTGCTTGCTTGTTAGCTTCATCTACACCCTGCTAGTGAAATCATAGGAAGATTCTAGCTCCATGGAAATTTCACAAAATTTTTACTGATGCAGTTTGCTCCCAGTGCGATCATGCAAGTAGTTTCCATTTTTGTTTTATCGCTCTCTACAAAACGTAGCATAACACAACTTGAGAAATCGGCTCAGTTTCAAGTCGCAAACAGCAAAAATATTGGTTGTTACACATATGAAGGGGGTGCATATACAATGTCGATGGCACTGCCGGCCCAAGACAACCATAACCCTCACCACTGAGGGATCGAAGAACTGAAACCAAAGGAAAAGGTACTAACTAGCTCACACAATCAACCTTTAAGTGCTAGAAAGAAAATTATGCACACTCATCGGTAGTTACAACCACAAAGATACCATTCAAGACAGTACCAGAGATTGTCAGGATCAGAATCACTTTCTCTGTCACTTTTGTCATCAGTCTTAGCCCTCAAATCTGCACAAATTATTCAGAAGCATCACTATACTTCCCCTAGTTTGAATGCACAGGCTGAACTTATGTACTTCAGAATTCTTCATCCATGTCATGATAGGAGAAATCACTAATCCGTGATTAGTAGACATTAAAACATTATTATATATTATACGCCAATGGTGTAACATATATTTGTATTTATGATGGACACCGACCGATTTGTTATGGCGGTGGATCATCTCAGTACATAGAACTAGTCAAGCTGGAGCTACTACTTCAGATAGCATCAAATTTGGACATGAGAGACTTATTCTATTAATAAAAATGTGTACACGCGTGTCTAGGGGCAATAGGAAGGGAAGGGTGCATTAAGGTGCATTCAATGGTAGATGCATGGGTCATAGGCTAAGGGTAGGTGTAAATGAGAAGATAAAACTTGAGTGATCTCAAGAGACATTAATGAAAGAGTATCACCCTTTCATTGTGAATCTCACGTAGCATTCTCTCTATTCACCTTGCATTCATCCGCCATCTCTCTCACACCTTGCATGTAGGTCCAAAAGAGAAACAAGTACTCTCATGAGGGCGCTCTTCCCCCATTAGAGGGCCAATTGGCATTCAAATTCTGCATGCATCGCATACATTGCATTCTTGAGAAGTCCGGTTCTTCACATTTGGTATCAGAGCTGCAACAATCCACGACCAGGACAGCGGGAGAAGAGAAAGAGTGTGTGGGACAGAGGTACAGACAACAAGAGCAGCGTAGGAGAGAGCGGACAGAAGGGAGCCGTACAGCAAACATGTGTGGGAAGAGTCCACACGGGAGAGGCACAGGCAGGATAGGAAGTGGCGCACGAGCGAAGAGATCTACACGGCCAGAGACGGGCGGAGAGAAGAAGGGCGCAGCGCGGAGTCGCGGACACGAAGCAGGGCTTGAGTGGTACTTCTCCTCTTGCTGCTATCAAAGAGGCTTTCCGAAACTATCCACAAAATGTAATCCTCGTCAAAACCTGAGATTTGGGGGTCCTGAAGTAGGGGCTTTCTCTGAAATTTCTGGCTCTTGGATGGGCAGGCCCACCACTTTTGGCAGCCATCGCCCATGGCAGGCCCCACCGCCTCAATTCAGAAGATTTGATTGAGGATCTCAAACAATTTTTCCTCCGGCCTCAACTACGCTTAGATCTCTCGGCTCGTACGCAGGACCAAGGTCCAAAAACCCTTCAAGAAGCCTTGTTGATCGCGCAAAGAATCGAGTTTGCTATGGGCAAACCCAGTGCCAAAGTGCCTCCGCTTCTTCCAGTGCCTACCTACCCGACTTGTCCAACAGATCATCAGATTCCTCTCTATGCTTTGCCCCCAAACAGTGTGACGTTTGGTGATAATCTGACAAAGGTTGCCTCCTCTTTCGGCGCTGAGATGAGTGGATAATGCATCGCCAATCCCCTAGCTCTATTCACGAATTGCTTCACATCCTATGTCATCAACCATAATACACAAAGATTTGTTGTACCAATCTCAGGTCAAGCAGATGTTTGCTCAATTTTTGTCCCTGTTTGCCAACGACAACAGCCAACATTGCTAATGAGATTCCTGCGGGTGATGCCCGACCGGTCAAGACAGCTCAATGACGACATTCTCTGACGGAGATTCAAGTCTTGTGGGAGCACATAAATGTGATGCTACGTGATAACATTATCTCTCACTCCAAAAGCCAATAGACGTGTGAACCCCATCTTGTCAAGAAGGAAGATAGCACACACCAATTTTGAGTTGACTTCGGCCTCTCAATGTAGCCACAATCCGTGACAAGTCTCCTCTTCCCCAGATAGACATTATTCTAGATTCATTGGCCCATTCCAAATTGTTTTCGACCTTGGATCTGAAGTCTGGTTATTGGCAGATACCACTCAAACCGGAAGATCGGGAGAAGATAGTATTTCGCACCCCTTTTGATCTCTATCAATTCAATGTGATGCCATTCGGTCTTCCTGGTACGTTTCAAAGGCTCATGAATTTTATCCTTCACAATCTTGTTGTACAAGGCACAGTGCTTGTGTATCTAGATGACGTTTTGATTCAAACAAAGACCTAGGAAGAACATCAGCAAGTCCTACGGCTCTTGCACCACTATAACCTCTGGCTCATCAACCCTCGCAAATGCAAATGGGCACAACGTCAGTTGAAGTACCTTGGCTTCATCATCAGCAGTGACGGAATCACAGCCCCGATCCGGACAAGGTTAAGGCGGTCCAAAACTACCTAGTACCTCACTCTGTCAAACAACTTCATTGTTTCATTGGCATGGCCGGATTTAACTCACGCTTCATGCTTGAATTGGCTGCTTGTTCGGCGCCTCTCAAACAGTTGCTGCAAAAACATGCGCAGTTCCATTGGTCTACCGACTGCGAACAAGCGTTAGATCACATCCACAATTTACTCCAGGAAGATGCCTTGCTCCATCATCTTGATCTACAACGGCCCTTCCTCATTACAACTGATGCTTCTTCAGATGGCCTTGGAGCAGTTCTCCTCCAACAAGATGCTCATGGACACTGGGCGGCCTATTGTCTACCTTAGCCGTTCATTGGCAAGCCCACAATCCAGATATGCGGCTACTAAACTGGAATGTCTAGCAGTAGTATGGGCTCTTTCCAAATTGCATGCTTATATTCATGGTTCCACATTCGAAGTCCAAACTGATCATGCCGCTCTTACGGGCCTTCTTCAACGCAAACAGCTACATGGCCGTTTAGCCAGGTGGGTGTTGTTCTTACAAGATTATTCTTTCACCATTGCTTATCATCCTGGCAAACAAAACGAGGTTGCTGATGCCTTGTCCCGCGCACCCATGTCGATGGCTCAACAGCCCTTAACTGTAGCATCACGCACGCCTCTACCTCTTCCTCAAGCTCACCCGCCCCTCCCTTCTCTACAAGAAATACAATTAGCACAAGCCAATGATCCTAAAATTGCTGCCCTACTCGCCCAAGTTCAAACCTCCAAGCCACCTTTACATCTTCGGATCATTAACAACATGCTCTACTACCATAAATCTCCCTTCCAGTCTCGTCTATTCATCCCTGCAGCTTTCCGTCATCACTATTTGCATGCTTTTCATGACGGACTTTTTGGAGGACACCTTGGTTTCCTTAAGGTGCTCACGAAGCTCCAAACAAAATTCTATTGGCCAAAGATGAGGTCCTCTTTGCACCAATACCTTCAGTCATGTCCTGTTTGTCGAGCCTTCAAAAATCCAACCACGAAACCAGCAGGGAAAATGCAGTTTATTTCGGCCTCCCGCACCTTTGAGCTCATCGCTTATGACATAACCGGGCCTTTCCCAGCCTCTTCCCAGGACTACAAATACATCATTGTTCTTACTAATTACCTTACACGATGGACCATCACCCAACCCGTAAAATCTGCTGCTGCATCAGAAGTTGCCAACTTCCTGCTCCAACACCTCAAACTTCCTCACGGCTGTCCCGAACAGCTTTTGACAGACCAAGGCAGTAATTTCAAACTCCACATTGTTGCTGATTGCTTGAATATCAAGCAACAGTTCACTAGCCCCTACCACCCGGATTGCAACGGCGTCACTGAGCGACTGAATCGCACTACTAAACTATTGCTGGCCCCGCACATCGACCCTCAACACTCCAACTGGGATATCTCTTTACCATATGTGATTGCAGCATATAATACGGCCATCCATGAGTCTACAAGGCTGAGCCCGTTTGAAGCATTGTTTGGCCGACCCCCCATCTTTCCACCCGAAATTGGCACCATCTCCCATGATCAAATCAAGTACTCAGACGCTCAACAATGGGCTTTTTTCCTAAAGGTTGCCTTATCTTTTATTCGCCAGAATGCAGCGGCACACCTTCAAAAGGCACAAAAACGACTCGATGCTCCATTATCCCACACGCAAGAAAGGTTTAGCAGAGAAATTCCTTGAAAAATGGATAGGCCGTTATAGCTTGAATTAAACCCTTCCATTCACGAGCAATCTACTTTGACGGAGGGAGTAGACGTGGCGACCAGGTCAGCAGATCTCAGCCACAACAGCAGCACGGCCAGATCAACCACCAGTTAGAACCTAAAACCGTCACCGTTCTCTTGGAACAAGAGATCCGTTGATCATCATCTTGCTGTAACAGTCCTTCTTGATGTAACAAGGCTGAAGCCGATTTAAGGATGGGAACACGAGGAATAGGCTGAGTTTACTGTCTTCAACCTTGTGCTATCTTGCATCTGTGTCGCGTAGTCTCGACCTAGGTGCCAGTCGATTGTGACGATACATTCATGCCACTTTAGCTCCAAGCTAAGTATAATCCGTAGCAGAACAAAAATTGCGCCTAGTAAGTTCCAATCACCATTGATGAGTGACTACAAATGCTTGAAACTTTGTGGAACTTTCTTATTTACAATTGAGGCGAATCTAAACGTTAGATTACGTATTTCGTTTGATAATATCGTTCCCGTGACTCCTTTCTTTCTTCCTGCTTAGGCACTAATATATTGAGTTACATTACCTCAAGTTCAAGCTTTTGTCAGACCATATCATCTGAAATATAACAGTAACATCAGCATCAAACTTTGGAATCTCGATCAGACCGAGGGAGCTTACATGGCATCGAGGCACCCGGTCTCTTCTACCACATAATATATTTTACTCTAACCTTAGCAATATTTGCCATGCATGTGAGGGGTCTTAGTGTTCGTGTCACTCAATCGTATACTATTTCACGGCAAGTCATGGTGCATGGTTCAATTCTGAGACCCGTGTTGAAAGCAAATAGCAACATATACTTATCGTTTCATCTAAGAAACAGAGACACATGAAGAGCTATTGGAAATTGTGGCAAGTATTACAGATTGTTATTAGCAATTTGGGTTGGAGACTGCAGTCAAGAATTTAAAGCGGGTTGTGTAGGGTGATCCATCGCGAAAAACTAACCTGTCGTTGGCGATTGAGCTAAAATTGATACTAAGTCGATCGGCAATTGATTTCCATCGGAGGCTCGCGCAGGGGAAATAACAGAGACTGCATCCACCACAAATGATGCCATTCTTCAGTAGCATCTAAACAACATAGACTTACAACAACAAGGGCATACAAAAAACTCCGTAATCATAACGAATAGAGACAACTCTTGGGGCCCTCTGGAGCCGATTCCCCGGGAGAAACCGTGCCTCTTGGCAATCGGCCGTAGGCCGGGAGCCGGTGGCCTGGTTTCCGACCGGATATGCCGATTTTTTATCGTTAGCAGTTGGGGGAGGCAAAGGGAGACACATGTCGACGTCAGATTTGTGCATTTGGCGGCGTTTGGGGTGGTCGCATGACACGTGTTGTGTCTGGATCTCTGGCGTGTGCAGCACCGCTAGATCCTACTTGGATCTAATCACTTAAAAGCGACGGGATTTGCGGGATTCAAAAGGGGCTACGTTCATCCAAGGGTGGAGAATTGGCGCTGCTAGCGAGCCGTTGATCTGGTCATTCTTACCTTTGTTAGCCAGTCGTGTACGTAATGGAGCTGATCAAGATGGGAAGCACGCATTCCCATTATTCAAAAGGGTTGATCCAACGGCTGGGATCGCGATTCTGTCAACCTCAGCCATTGACGAAGAGGATGGGGGGATGGGGTGATTATATTAGAAGCTGGCGGAGATGTTAAGCCTAAGAGGGAATCAATGATGTGCCAGGCTCCTATGTGGCAGCATAAAACCTATGATGGAGTGTTGCCTACTATCTGTGTGTGTGGTCTCCTAGCTATGGCTCTGTGACGAATAAGTCCTAGCTATGGCTCTGTGACGAATAAGTGCCATTGTAGCTCTTGTCAACTATGTCTTCGATTTGGCCCTAGTCCGATCTGTGCCTCGACTCGTTGGCGAGTCTGGCAAGTCTCTCGCTCAGGTCTTCGGACCATCATCTCCCTAAGTCACTGTTGTCTGAGCAAAAAAACTCAGTGATCATGCTCTAAGTGGAGTCTGGCTGTATACCTTGATCTCGCCTATGTGTCTTGAGCAAATGCTCATGTATTGGGCGTCCTTCGTGGATGAGCTGCCATGCATCTCTGATCTGGGTAGGACAGAATACTGGATAGGGGCCGGAAACCATCCCTAAAGAGACAGTAATAATGACCTCTGATCTAATAGTACACTGGGCATCTAAGAGTGAAGTGCTCCGACTCGATCTCCTAATGATGCACAAAGGTGCAGATGCAACCCTCTCTAGATATGCACTCCACCCGTCCACTCTCCATGTGAAGCCGGTGTGATGAGATGTGGAACTATCCGATTGACATCCTTAGGGAGTGGGGAAGGTGGATCCGTGTGTACCCTAGTGGATCAATGAAGCCCCCCTCTACTGAAATATGCAAGTAGTGGACTCTGTAAAAGCTAAGCTTCACAAGGACTGGGTCTTGAATGTATGTAACTGCAAGAGATCCTCTCGGATGGTCTAGATATGTGAGCGAGATAGAGAGGGCCTCGATGCTGTACTGGAAGGGGGTAATCTATCTATGTTGAGCCCACGGCTCTCAAAACATATGCATGTACGTGCATACCAACATCTCTAGTCACCCTTGGTCACTAGTGCCATGGATGAGGATAAGGCTAACCATGGTAGCTTGCATTACCCTATGTTGCAAGAGCCATAATCCCTAATGCAATAGAGATAGTTGATATCCTATAATGTTGCATCAAGTTGTAGTGGGGATGCTCTAAACTAAGCCAAGCCTATATAATGTGGGACTAAAGGCTTACTCCAGATTATCAATGATAGCATGAGAACTTGAATCCTCTTAACTGGAGCTCAATCTGTCTCTGAAAGGTTTGCTGACCCCCACCATGGCTACCATACGTACATGTTGGTCAGACCAGGGAGTCAAATAGAAGAGTCTTAGTCTGGGAATCTTGGAAGTGAGAGTGAAAGCACTTCCGCTCAAGTCTAGCAAGTGCGGCATATCCCCTACTTGGTCAGGCTTGTAGTGCTAGCCGTATCATAAAGATCGAGCCAAAGAAAAGAACCCCTAAGTATGTGTAGGATGCAACAACCTCCACCAGTGACCCATCCAAAGTGCAGTGCTCTCTGTGCATGGCTGCCAGAGGATGTATTGAAGTGTTGGATTATGTGTCTGCTTAGGGCACGCCCTCATGGGGGGGACCTTTGCTATACTAGGTCTTACGCAAGAAACTCGTTGGTTGGAGGTACGTGCTGGTTAGAGCTAATTGGTTGAGTTACATAGGTGCTCTTGATTGTCAAATTTCTGCATGGGAGCCAAGTGGAACGACCTGTGCATGGCGATTAGCAGATAGTCGGAGTTCTAGTGACCTCTACAAAGATGGAGCAACTACGTGCATGATTCTTCTCTTTGTCCAAGCTCCAGCTGAAGAGAGTCGTTTGAGGATGCAAGGTTGTCGCCAAGCTCTCTCTTGGATGGATCTAGATTTTAGTATATTGGGAGCTGCTAGAATAACTCGTGTCTATCATAGGGTTGTTGGATTAGTAGCGAGTCTCTTTTTCTTGTAAACCTGTGAAAAGGCTCGATAGCATGAGCAAGTAGTCTTACGTCCTAGTCGGTCTAGAGTCAAGTTTTTCATTAATGATCTTGAGTTGCAATAGTTTCAACAATTGAATGGTTCTACTGTTTATATTTCATGTGAAAGCTCGTTCTCTTCTTGCAAATACTCCGGTTGTTAGTGCATGATTTGGAACACCAATTCCAACATGAAGATCATCACCTTGGTTTTACCAAGGTTGACCTTCAAGTCATGAGTCTCTCAGGAAGTATGAAGTGCATCCAAATGTTGGTAGAGCACGTCCACTGAGGAAGAAAGTAAGACCATGTCATCTATATAGAGGAGAATTTGGAGCACAGATCTGGCTAGCCAACCCATCCTGGGGTCCCAACAAAAGTCTCGACTCATCTATATAGAGGCCAGACAAGGTTGGTGATAGTGGATAACCTTGTTTGGCCTCAATAATGCTCATAACCTCCTCTGTCCATGATACATCTAGTTGAACCCTACCGAGACTCTCTCATAAAGTATCGTGACTACCCAAGTGATCTCCCAATCATAACCCGATTCTTCTAGACGTTTGATGAGTCATGCCCTTGGAATTATGTCAAAAGCCTTACAAAAATCCACAAAGTTCTATAAACCCTTTGTCTCAATGCCTTGCTCTCCTTAATGACCCCCCTGAGTGTGAGTATGTGGTCCATGGTTCCATGATCTCTCTAGAAGCCTGCCTATGCCACAAGCTTCTAGAGAGACCATGTGAGTGCTAAATGATTAACCTTGGGTGAAATTTGTAATTGTGGGTGCATCATGATTTTGTATTTTATGCTTGTTGAGTTTAATTGTGGGCCAGTTAGTTTAATTGCAGGCTAGTTAATTTAGTTAGAATCTGGTAGGCTAAATAGGGGGGCTGCTTTCCTTCTATATGAAAATGGCCCAATTGGATGGTGGAGAATGAATCTCCATCGACCTCATATGTTCATGTTCACTTTGCTCGCCAAATGTCTTGCCTGCTAGGAGGTATTTGTGTTATGCTAAGTTTAGATGGGTGCTAGCCTGGAACCTAATTTTGGAGGCCACAAGTGATGTTCAGACAAGGTGGACAGGCAGACACACACACACACACACATACCCATTTCAATGGAGAGGATATACTTAGCACCTGGAATTAAAGTGCTTCGTTGAATAACAATGAGATACACTAGCACATCCCCTCTATCTATACATTGATTAGATTGTCCATGACTTTTGACCCCGAGGAAAAAGATATACTGGAGAGCTATACATAAGATTGCTCAAAATGTAATCCTAGTAATAATTACTTAATAGATAGTAGTGATTGGTAGAAGAAGCTTGGAGATAATTACTTAATTCTACTTGGAGAGAGATATGTACTTTGATTTGGAAGTAAGGGTAATTTTGATACTAAAAAACCTTAAATCAGAATCAGTGAAGGAATCAAACATACATATAGACATACTGTATTAAGCTTGGATATTTTCCGATCCATGGATTGGATAACAATATGGAAAAAGAATTATGAATGAGGAAATAAGAAATTCATGGAGACATGAGAATAGTATGTATTTATTCACCATTATATAGAAACGCATAGAAAGGTATGTGTAATAAGATGCATGAAAAATTGAGATTAGTTTGAAAACCATTATTGGACCATAGAAAAAATGGGAAACACTAATATGAACCCACAATAGTCCCAAAGAAAATTATACATTACCAATGGACCATTTATTATTGACCACACAATGGAAACTAGGAGGAACTTAAAGGATATTCATGGATATAATGGGCTATACATTAGACATTTGAATATCTTGATCACGTGAGAAGTGGAGGTTTAGAGATGTCCACCAACTTGGACCACACCCTTATTTATGGATGCATGTAAGGAATCCAGTGAGAAACAGCTACATATCTTGGCAAGATGAGCTTGATAGAAATGGAAAGGGTACAAGATTGATCACAGGCCGTTAGCATTAACTATTGGCACATACTCCATTGCCATAGACCAACAACCCTCCTTCCCCATGTGCCGTATGAGAGTATCCAAGGTGCTCTACACGGACGAAATGTTAGAGACTGTTTGCTGCCCTCCAAGTTATGGAACGGTGTGCAAGCGCCCCACCTTCAATCAATCACGGATTAGTGAGCTTGAGGATTCAAATACGTAGCCCGCTTTCCTCACAGTTAAATTCATAGGCGATATGAGCTTGCCCTAGTGAATACTTACAACTAGAATAAGGGGGTCCTGCACAACCCTTCGTCCCCCACTCTGAGATACAATGGAGTAGAGCCCTTTCTTCACTAGTATTTTACTAAAGAAGGAGCGATAAAGGACCCTCACGCTACAATGAGCCTCTCCACTTATGCTTGCACCCACTCCTTTTCAGTTCCCTACCATCATATACATGACCAGCAGGGCGACGGCTGTAGGGCATAATAGAGGCGGCACTCTGGTTTACCCAGTAGCCTAAAGGATGGATGAGTGTCTCTGAAAGACACAGGGAAGCCAAGATAATTCTTATGAGATAAGTATGGGTGTTTACAATAAACGAACATAGGGATTAGTGTTTGATATGAATAGACAGAGACTCGGTTTTATAAACTATATTCAAAAGCGACGGTGACTGAGTGAATGATAGTAGAACGACAAATACTAGTATAATGAGAAATGGCAATGGAAAAACCTCCATGAGCTCAAAATTTTCTTACTCGGACATATTTCTAATAGTCGTAAGCCGATTGCATGTTGATCCACCACTATTATGAAGACGAAGGAATCATGAGCCAACGAGCTCACTTCTTTGTGAGTAGAATGCACCCTAGGCGACTATCAATCAATTGTACACATAGATAGCCAACCTGTGGCATCTCTTCTCTATCACCATGCACAAAATTCAGTCATTGGAGACGCGACTGTCTTTCATTCTTATGGGCTCTTAACAACGAGCAGAGTTTAAAAGCTCTTGACAGAAGGAAAAAATTGATCTTACTGTTGTATAGAAGGAATGAAGTGTTTTATGTGCATATCAGACGCTTACCTTCGAAGCTTTCCATACGAGTATCCATTCAACATGGTTAGTAGAGTGAACATTTTACATTATTTACGTTTCATATAGGTCGAGCGATTTACATTACTTACATGCGATATGGAACGTCATGGTTCATGAGGAAGGCCAACGGACCTACAAAATGTTCCATTGTACTTGCTTTAGAAATGGCGAAAGATATTCTTATGATTATTAGAGAGGAGGGATACTACCTAGCATTTATACAAGTGTTGTTTATTGACCATCCACTGATGTACATTGAGGAAGCATGGCAAACGGCCATCCCGATAGTCTAGGGCTCAATATCCCACTACTCCGCCACTTGGATATATCTGAAATTGGAGTCCCCGCATAGAGGAGAATGAGAATGGGTAGATGGAGCTTCATCCCTTCGACCTTCCACTCCCATAATAAGCTGGTGAGAGTCACTTTTGTATAGAAGGAATGATGTGTTTTACGTGCATATTAGACGCTTACCTCCAAAGCTTTCGATATGAGTATTCGTTCAACATGGTTAGTGGAGCAAACATTTTATGTTATTTACGCTTCATATAGATCGAGTGATTTACACTACTTACACATGATATGGAACGTCATGGTTCATGAGGAAGGCCAATGGACCTACGAAATGTTCCATTGTACTTGCTTTAGAAATGGTAGAAGATATTCTTATGATTATTAGAGAGGAGGGATACTACCTAGCATTTATACTGAGTGTTGTTTATTGACCACGCCACCGATGTAGACTTCTGCAAGGATGGGTGCAAAAGCACCACGAGTAGATGAGGTGTCCTCCAGCCTGACGTAGAATGATTGCCAATCTCTCAAGATAAGATTTGGAATTAGGATAGAATCTATGCTGGAAACTTCTCGAGTTTCATGTTGAATCCTATATACAAACAGTGACTGATTCGATAAAGAAAAGAAGTGATTTACATTTGCATGTTGCTTTTTGTATATACATATATATTTTGTCTCCTGCCCACTCTACTGTGGTGTCTCACGACCCTGTACTCCAATGACTATAACCAATCTCATTTCTTTTTTCACATTAGCATAGCGTTACAAACAAAAACACAATGTGCCTGGATTGTTTATTTAGTCAAAGCAAAAAAACGTGCTACACCACGGGTGGAGTACCTGGTAGTAGTTTCCCATGGCCTCCAATGTATAAACGAATAGTCTTAGTCGATATAGATTAAGGGAGCGTGCCAAAAACCTATGCTTAATTTCATATATTTTTAATGCTTGATTTCATACAAATTGTGAGCAAATATATCAAATTTGTAACAGTTTGTCAATAACAGTGTTTATAAAAAGAGGACTATGACCCTTGTGAAGTTAATCATAGTCCAAAATTCAACCCAAAAAGGGGAACTATTAGAAAAATTGTCATCTTTTCATGTTCCTATTTGAAAGTTTTAGTACTAACATATATTTTGACTTAGGGAAATATTTTTTAAAGGTTATGGAGAACAAAAATATATTGGAAAGCTTTCTAAGGAAGGAGAGTCAATATTGTTCTATGATAAAACACGTTATATATTTTTTTCTCTATTGCCAATTATTTCTGGAAATGTAAGTGATAAATGATTAGACATTGCAAATTAAGATGAGTGACATGGATAACAACTATGTGCCAGCATGGATGCTTGTAGGCCCACATTTAAAGTTCTTCGTTCTAACTTGACCTTTATGTGGATGGATGCAAGTGAGTTGGCACACTTCTCAAATAGATTTGCATGTGAATATGTTTGAATTTCATACTGGAGCAGTAACTAGCACACTGGCGAGAGGAATGGACACTTTTATATACCTTATAGTACCGGCTGATATTTTACATATAGCTTTTTGATATCACCCATAATTTTGGATAAATTCATTTTTCACATGAAGCTATTATACACATGGGTGTGTTTTGGAAGAATATAGATAACCATAGTTATGATCATTAAGTTGCAGTTTTTTGGGGAGAATTTTTCTTGTAGATTTTCTCCCATTTGACAATATGATGGACTTGAATGAGATGAACTAGATATGAGAGCTTGAACACATCATATATATCCTTTTCTAGAAGATAGAATTTTGTCTATGTCGCCAACACTTCAAGAATGACAATGATAGTAATCTTATGTCTATTTTCTGCACCTTTGTAATTTCTTATGATGGAGATGAGAACTTATATTACAATTGACTTTGGAACACTACAGTAAATATGGGTGTGATTATTTAGATTGGGTATGAATTTTTTGACAACATTGTTGTTTAAGGGCTCTTATATTTGATATGGTAAAGGATTCTTGAATTTTTGCAATGATATTTGAATTTGATATGTTAAGAAATTATAGAGGAATAGGATGAAAACACACTAGTCTAAACCATTATGAGGTAAGAAAAATCTCATGACTAAAGGCTTTGATTAGCAAGCTTCTTTATGGCACAAGAATTTGAGGGCTCTTGGATATATAGATCCATTGCCATCTCCATCACTTGGATGCCAGGCCATAATGACAACGTTAAATAAAAGAGTCCATGAAAGGATTATAGCCCTGGATATGCAAGAAATCAAAGAACACCTTGATTCAAATAAGTTATTAGAAATGCAGCTTTCCATCAATGATTGGTGTAGAATTTTGGTAATTGGAAAGGGAAATATTGATAAGATTCTAGAAGTTATTAATTAGTTATCTCTATCTTTGGACCAATAAATGGAGGAAGACAACATTGCTTTACTGAAATTTGCTGAGAAGACTCCGGATACAACGAGGAACTTGTTTATATTTTGAAATCTTTCCCCCCCAGCTGGACTTTTGTCCTTGCATAATTTGGGTCTGAAATGCTTTTCTTTACCATAATGGTCCTCTTCTAGTACATCACATCATAGTTTCTGTGATCTTGAAGGGCTTTCAGAGGATATCCAAGAAATAATATTTTCAGATAAGCTTATGTCTATAGCAGTCACTCCTAGAAAGAGTTCTACACATACATATACTAATCCTTTCTTCCCCTCTCGGGTTTTGGAAGCCGAGCTACTGGCATATGATAACAAAGTTTGGGAACTCCACGACATGAACTTATTAGCAACCTTTGCACCGGACATGTGGATCTTTTTGGCAGACTTATTGGATTCATCAAAAGCATTTAAGGCAGAAGCGAGAAGACAAGCACAAAGTTTCAACATTAGCATCATGCATAATCATCCTCTATCTAATTTTTGTCCGATGTCAGCTTTTGCCACAGGAAGATGCCCTTCCCCTGTAGGTGTTTTTGGGAGGTGCAAGAGCCACATATCAGAAATTGAAAGGAGACCGCCAAAATACTTGAATGATATCTTTGATGTTGGTTGCCCATAGATTAAATGCAGATGTATGGAAGAAAAGATTGAAGCATTTTTTCTGAATAGGCCACTCAAAGTTGCTTTCAATTCCTTCCTCTTATTTATGAAGGCAAGTTTTATTTATTTAATATCAAAAAAACATCTTGTATAACATTAAATTTGAGAGCGCTGTTACTGATATTTTATGACTTGTTGATATATGAAGGCTAGTGATATGCTTATATTCGGCAAGGCATCTCTCACGTTTCACTACATGAGGGAATTGGTATTATTAGCCATTAAAAATTTGGAAAAGAATCCACTTGCTCCATTGTTACCCTAGCCTTCACTAGGGGTGATATCTTATGGTGAACTCATGGTTCCTCGAAAACATTACTCTTCACCCAGGGGACCAAATACCAAGAAGATGATTGAATGGCAGCCCCCTTCAGAAAATTCCATACACTTGGATAGTCCATAATCGCAGGTACGACCATCAAAGATCCTAAGGGGTGGTAAGATCATGTCATACACATATACAAAGAGTAAGAACCTCCCTGTTTGACATCTTCTTTATGATGACAAGGATTGATTTTTGACAGGTATGTGACACTCATACGAGAAGTATCATTATGTTACTACATAGCAAGAAAACTTTGTTGACTACTATGAAGAAGAAATCTAACCTCTTCATCCATGCACTATTTGTTGATAACCCTTTACTTGAAATGTTTTCGATTAAAAAATTAATTATCGAGTTCCTATACCAATACAGGTTGTCTGATTTGACTGACATGATAAGAGAAATAAACATTGCTTAGAAGTTCTTTGATAACTTAGCATCAATACTTTGTAAACCCGAATTGACATTTAGAGATGGGGCATGGATTACATGCACCTGCCAAACTAGCACATTCAAAAGGTTTATTAATAAAGAGTGGGGACATGTATGTACCATTGATAGTGATATTGTGAATGATAATACATTAAAATAAAATATCAAAAAAGGCTTGGGACACATTCCTAGGAAACATTTTAGTATTGAGGGGATGCTTTATGTATGATTTGGAACCAATTAATCACCTTGAGTCCTTTAAGATATGGAACTCTTAATCTAATTGAGAGAGATTTTGTGACATTTTGCAGAGACCACTTATAGAAAATGACTAGAAAAAAGAAACTACAGACTGAAGAGAAAGATAACCCCATGGGAACCCCGATTGTAATAAGAGAAATTACAAGATTAACTACGTCCCTTCTCATTACATCAACAGATAAATCAGCTTTGACTCCATCTTATATTTGTGAAAAATTTATAGTGGATCAAGTGATGAAAAGGTTTTTAAGTGGGGATTTCAAGAGAGTAGATGACCTGGATATCCTAGACCGACTGGTCAAGGAAATTTATCACTTCAACTTGAATATTACATTGGATTATCACTCATTGCCTTACCTCATGGCTACTTTTAATGCCAACAAGAACACTTTCAGATGGATTACTAATGCCCACCTTTGTGTTTTTTCGGAACTGGCTTCCCTAATCACTGTAACATTGCAATCATGCCTTGATCCCATCATGGAATCATTGAAAGATCGTCAAGAACAAATACGATCGGAAGCCGATATTAAGGTGAGCGCATTTTGGCTAGTCAATTCCATTTACGAGATAAAATTAAATTTACCATAGAAAATATATTCCGTCTTCATAGCAAATATTGGAATCATCGAAAGATCATCAAGAACAAATACGATCGGAAGCCGATATTAAGGTGAGCGCATTTTGGCTAGTCAATTCCATTTACAAGATAAAATTAAATTTACCAGAGAATATATTCCGTCTTCATAGCAGATATTGGAAAATGCTATGAGAACATCCCTTTAGAAGGGAATTATGGACCGAAAAATATTTTATCGGAAGTCATAGACATGGCTTATAAAAAGAAAAATAAACGATACTTAAACGCAAACTTGAATAAGAAGAAAGCTATATGAAGCAACTAAAAAAAAAGACTCTGACCTCCTTGACGGAAGGGGATTGTATTATGCTCAATATATGGCTCCTTGAGAATATGCACCTAAGATTAGCGGACCAAGTATTCAAACAGGTCTCGGGCCATGCCCATGGGATTTTCTTGTTCTCCTTTATGGTGTAACTTATATTAACACTGGTTTGAGCTCAACTTTATCAAGAAATTATGGAAAGATAGAGAATGGGCTAGACTAGCCAGATTTGAACACCCATTTAGAAAAATGGATGATATATTACTGATTAATGTCGACTCTCTAGGGGAATTTTTAAAAAAGCAAGAGAATAATGAAATAGACCCACCTACCCCCTCCAATTCTTGGAAATCAAGCATACCACAGTGGATATTCAAATTGGAGATAATGATAAACCTATAGGTGTAAAGGCCAACTTTATGAACATGACCATCACGATTACTAGTAAAACTAATGGAACGGTGGTGACATGCAAATATGACAAGACCAAGTCCCTTGAGAATCCAGTATGTAAGTTCATTTGGGCATATAGTAATAGGTCTTTATCCTTTTTCGAAAACGTCATTCTTTCCCAAGTAATGCCCATACAATACATAGAAAAGGAGGAAGGCATTGCTTTTATGCAAATCAAGAAGTGGATCAGGAACTTCGAAAGGAATGTATTCAAGACAGAAAAAAGTAGAAAAGCAATAAAAGCATTCCTGCAACAGGAGTTCCCTGAATGCGAACTGGACCTCCAAAAATTGAGGAATTGGTTGGGTAAGTCCATCACTTTAATTTATAATACCCAATAATGCACATATATTTACTTACTGGGCAGTAATCTGACCCAATCCAAAGTGATGGGCAGGCTACTGCCCTCAATTGGGTTGTGTGTCAGACCTGTGGGAATGTGGTAGGTGGGTCTCTCTCTCTCTCACACACACACATGCACACACACACTTACTATCCCTTCCTCCATTGGTTTTACCACTTGCTCATTAGAGCTCTCCTCGACAACCTCCCTTAATTTCCCTAATTTCTTTTCCCTCAAAACTCCCTTATTCTCCCCTTAATTAAAATTTCCCCCCTTTTATTCCCTTTAAAAAAAATAAAATTCCCTGATTTTTTCTTTTTTCTGATTTTAATCCTTTCTTATCCCTCTTCTTTTTCCTTAAAAGCCTTTTTGAAAAGTTTCTACCCTGTTCTTTCCTATTCCCCTAAAAACTTTCCCACTTCTTCCTATACCTCCTCCCCGATTTTCCTTTTTCCTAAGTTTCCTAATTTATTTCTAATTTTTCCTATTTTTAATCTAATTTTCTTAATATTTTCCCCTAATTATCTCCCTTTCTTGTCCCTAATTTCCCCCCCTTTTTTATCTCTCTAATACGCCCCTTTTTTCCTAAAATTTCCTTATTTTTTTACTTTGTCCTAAATTTTCTTTTATTTTTACCCAATTTTTTAAACAACATCCCCCCCCTCTCCCTCGCCCCCCCCCCCTCTCTCTCTCTCTCTCTCTCTCTCGCCCCCCCTCGCTATTCCCCTCTCCAAAACCCTCTCTATCTCTTTCTATGCTATCTACCTCCTTATCTATTCCTAAACCCCTTTAACAAAAACCCTTCAATTTAAAAAAACCCCTAATCCTATTTACTACCTAAACTGCCCGCTAACCTAATGCTCTATTTTGCCGACCCTCTAATATCCCGACCCTCTCTGATGCATGGCCTATAAAACTATCCTAGTACTTACTACCCTGCTCTAAACTCCCCTACCCATACCCCCTACACACTGCCTCACTTCTACGTGCATTGCCTCTCACTTTTCCTCCCTAAGCTCACTACTATACATCCTACTCCACCCCTTACACTAAGCACTAAACCCGTTGCCTCCCCTCTATCCACTGGCTCTTTGCCCATGCTTTGCTCTCTGAGCTCTCTCCTCTTCGCTCCCTCCCTTTTATCCACTGGCTCGCTGCCCTTGCTTCGCTCTTTGCGCCCCTGCAAAACTTGCTCTATCTTTCATTACTACACCTCTACCCACTCCTCTACTCACTATGCACTAACGCTCCCCCCGCTCCTCTATTCTTTACCTTTGCTTCTTCACCCCACCCCCCGATCGTGGGTGATGATCGCAAAGCATTCTTGGGCATTGTGCGACACACGTGCGATTTAACTTGTTGCCCTTCATGACTATGGACTCGTAGGTCTAGTTGCCATTTCATTTAAAACCCCCCCTCTCACCCCTTTCTTTTTTATTACTCTCATTTCAAAACTTTCCCTCTCCCTTCTTTTATAGTTAATTTAGGCTCTCTTTTTTTCAAATCCTTTCCCTCTTTAATTTTTTCTCCAAACCCTAATCCCAAAGTACACTTAATGTCTCTCTCTAACCTTTTTCCTCTCTCATCCTTAAATTTCTCCTTTTTTTGGGCATTTTTTCTACTTTAATTATTCCTAACTTATCCTTCTTTAAAGTGTCGCCCTCCCAAGTTTCTAAATAAAGTGTCTTTAACCTATTTTCTTTCCGTCCCTTAATTTTTTCAAAAAACCCCCTCTAATTTATTTAAAAACCTATCCCCCAGTTTTCTCCTTATCTTTCTATTTCTTTATGCTTTAAATTATCTCTTTTCAACTTCTTTTCCTTCCTTTCACTTCTTATCTCCTTGCAAATAAACCCTCGGTCTTTCCCACTTGTCACACTTTCACCTAACCCCTCCACTTCACTATCCCTCCCCTTATTTTTATCTAAAGGATCTCTATTAACATTTTCTTTTCCATATCTTTAATTTTTCTCATAAAACTTAAATTGATCTTTCGACTGTAAACAAGCCTCACTAATCATACCACTACTTATTTCTACAACTTGCTTTGTAAAGTCCATTGTTATGTGGATATTTTTATTGTCACTCCAATAACAAGGAGGGGCGTTTATGACACCTATCTTCCCAACTAAGCTTTAACTGATTCTTACCATGTTTTTCTTGTTAGATGGTGGCAGGTAGGCAGACTCCCCTCTTCAATAAAAGTGATGCTACCAATGACTTATTAAAGCTTCACTGCTTACATTTTCTCTTTTAGAAAAAATTGTTCATCCTTTAATGATGCTACTTCATTTTTTGTGATGTTTATTGCAAAGATTATCTATTAAACATTTCTCTTTCCTACTCCAAATTTGTCTACTCTTCACTATGGAAAGGGGTGTTGTAAATTTCTACTACACGCACACACACACACACACTCTCTCTCTCTTCCAATAGAGAGGATATACTAAGCACCCAAAATTAAAGTGCTTAGTTGAGTAACAACGAGATTCACTAGCACATCCCCTCTATATATACATTGATTAGATTGTCCATGACTTTTGACCCAGGGGAAAGAGATATACTGAAGAGCTATACATAAGATTGCTCAAAATGTAATCCTAGTAATAATTACTTAATAGATAGAAGTAGACGAGACTTAGAGCTAATTACTTACTTCTACTTGGAGAGAGATATGTACTTTGATTTGGAAGTAAGGGTTATTTTGATACTAAAAACCTTATATCAAAATCAGTGAAGGAATCAAACGTACATATAGACATACAATATTAAGCTTGGATATTTTTTGATCCATGGATTGGATAACAATATTGAAAATGAGTTATGAATGAGGGAATAAGAAATTCATGGAGACATGAAAATAGTATGTATTTATTCACCATTATATAGAAACGCATAGAAAGGTATGTGTAATGAGATGTATGAAAATTTGAGATTAGTTTGAAAACCATTATTGGACCATAGAATAAATGGGAAGCACTATTGTGAACCCATGATAGTCCCAGAGAAAATTATACATTGCCAATGGACCATTTCCTATTGACCACACAATGGAAGCTAGGAGGAACCCAGAGGATATTCATGGATATAATGGACTATACATTAGACATTAGAATGTCTTAATCATGTGAGAAGTGGAGGTTTAGAGATATCCACCAACTTGGACCACGCCCTTATTTATGGATGTATGTAAAGATTCCACGGAGAAACGGCTACATATCTTGGCGGGATAAGCTTGATAAAAACAAAAAGTGTACAAGACTGATCGTAGGTTGCTAGCATGAACTATTGGCACGTACTCTATTACTATAGACCAACAACCCTCCTTCCCCATGCGCTATATGGGAGAGTATCCAAGGTGCTCTACACGGACAAAATGCTAGAGATTGAATGTGGAGGTTGCTGCCTTCCAAGCTATGGAACAATGTGCAAGCTAAAACACTTGGATTCAGGCATCAAGGATCTTGGAGAGCATTCACCTTACACACATGAATAACTGATGGACCTCCTGCAGGTAAGTGCCCAGCCTCACGGATCAGTGAGCTTGAGGATTCAAATACGTAGCCCACTTTCCTAACAGTTAAATTCATAGGCAATATGGGCTTGCCCTAGTGAAGACTTACAACTAGAATAAGCAGGTCATGCATGGCCCTTTGTCCCCCACTCTAAGATACAATGGAGTAGATCCCCTTGTTCGCTACTAGTATTTTACTGCAAAAGGAGCGATGAATGACCCTCACGCTGCAATGAGCCTCTCCATTTATGATTGCAACCACTCCTTTGCAATTCCCTACCTTCATATATGTGACCAACCGACAGCTGTAGAGCATAACAGAGGTGGCACTCTAGTTTACCCACTAGCCTAGAGGATGGTTGAGTGTCTCTAGAGACACAGGGAAGTCGAGATAATTCTTATGAGATAAGTATGGATGTTTACAATGAACAAACATAGGGATTATGTTTGATACGAATAGATAGAGGCTCGGTTTCATTAACTATATTCAAAAGCGATCATTGAGCGAATGATAGTAGAACGACAAATATCAATATAGTGAGCAATGGCAATGGAGATACCTCCATGAGCTCACATTTTTCTTACTCAGACATATTTCTAACAGTCGTAAGGTGACTGCATGTTGATCTACCACTACCACGAAGACGAAGGGCTCGTGAGCCAATGAGCTCACTTCTCTGTGAGTAGAATGCACCCTAGGCAACTATCAGTCAATTATACACACAAATATAAGCCAACCCATGGCATCTCTTCTCTATCACCATGCACAAAATTCAATCACTAGAGATGCAATGGTCTTTCACTTCTTATGGGCTCTTAACAACGAGCAAAGTTTATAAACTCTTGATAGAAGGAAAAAATCGATCTTACTACTGTATAGAGGGAATGAAGTGTTTTATGTGCATATCAAATGCTTACCTTCGAAGCTTTCGATGCGAGTATCCATTCAACATGGTTAGTGGATCAAACATTTTATGTTATTTATGCTTCATATAGGTCGAGCGATTTACACTACTTACACATGATATGCAATGTCATGGTTCATGAGGAAGGCCAATGAACCTACGAAATGTTCCATTGTATTTGCTTTAAAAATGGTGGAACATATTCTTATGACTATTAGAGAGGAGGGATACTACTTAGCATTTATACTAAGTGTTGTTTATTGGCCACACCACCGATGTAGACTGAGGAAGCATGGCAAATGGCCATCTTGATAGTCTAGAGCTCAATATCTTGCTGCTCTGCCACTTGGATATATCTGAAATTAGAGTCCTCGCATAGAGGAGAATAAGAATGGTGCGAGTCACTTTTGTACATGAGGATGGTCTATGAGGAATGGTGTATATGTGCCAAGAAGGCACAAAATTTTGCAAGGATGGGTGCAAAAGCACCGCGAGTAGATGAGTTGTCCTCCACCCTGACGTAGAATGATCGCCAATATCTCACAATAAGATCTAGAATTAGGACATAATATATGTTGGAAACATCTCAAGTTTCATGTTGAATCCTAGATACAAATAGTGACTGATTTGATGAAGAAAAGAAGTGATTTCATTTGCGTGTTGCCCACTCTACTGCGTTGTCTCATGACCCTATACTCCAATGACCATAACCGATCTCATTTCTTTTTTTACATTAGCATAGCATTACAAACAAAAGCACAACGTGCCTAGATTGTTTATTTGGTCAAAGCAAAAAAACATGCTACACCATGGGTGGAGTACCTGGTAGTAGGCCTCCAATGTATAAACGAATAGTCTCAGTCGATATAGGTTAAGGGAGCGTGCCAAAAACCTATGCTTAATTTCATATATTTTTAATGCTTGATTTCATACGAATCATGAGCAAATAGATCAAATTTGTAACAGTTTGTCAATAACAGTGTTTATAAAAAGAGGACTATGACCCTTGTGAAGTTACTCATAGTCCAAAATTCGACCCAAAAAGGGGAACTATTAGAAAAATTATCTTATCATGTTCCTTTTTGACAATTTTTAGTACTAACATATATTTTAACTCAGGAATATATTTTTTAAAGGTTATGGAGAACAAAAATATATTGGAAAGCTCCCCAAGGAAGGAGAGTCAATATTGTTATATGATAAAACATGTTATATATTTTTTTCTCTATTGCCAATTATTTCTAGAAATCTAAGTGATAAATGATTAAACTTTGCAAATCAGGATGAGTGACATGGATAACAACTATGTGCTAGCATGGATGCCTGTAGGCCCACATTTAAAGCTCTCCTTCACCTCATGTATTTCCTTCTCCATCCCCCTTCACTTGGTATAATGGAGCCTGCATCATGTGGCTTGAGTTCTCTTGCATTCATGTTGATTGATGGCTCTTGTAACTTTGTTTTTCTTGGCTTACATCACTCTTCTACCTATACCGCTCACACCCTTGATGACACCATTATCTTTATGCATCTCATCATTGACACCCTCATCCAGCACTCATATCATGCACCATTAGTGACACCATTGGCACTTCCCTACTTGCTCCTCGCACCAATGGCCCAAGTCCTCTAGTAACACTTCTAGAAGTGATAGGAGGCCCCCGTCAGACAGTTTATGGCAATCATGGTGGCACACTACTAGTGTTGAGTAGCACGAGTGAAGTGATGTTCTAGGGTCCTAGAGAGAGAGGTCTTATGCTGAGTAGTTTTGAAACTTTTGAAGGAGATAGTGAGAGAACTAGGAGGTACTTGAGGAGACTCTTGGAAGACCAAACCCAGTATAAGAAGCATTACATGTGACGGAAGTTCACAAAGTCCTCAGGGCAAGCAAAAAGTGAGCCCATCGGAGCAACAGCCAGAGTAAGTTACTTCATCGACACTCTCATTGACTTGGATCAACGGGATCCCTGGTGGTCAGATCAAGACACTGAAGAAGAAGAAGTACAAAGCAAAGATTGGGTGAAAGAGGAAGATATGAAGGACAAAGGCCCCTCTCCTCCTCTTGCAATGATGTCTTCATCAGCAACCACTTTTGTGTTTAGGAGTGACGGGCAAGCCCATACCACATAAGGAGAAGAATATGTTGTAGACCTTGCCCTAATTGATCTATACCTATCAAAATATGACCTTCCAATGACACAAGAGGTTCTCTGAACTACACACGAGGTGGAAGGACTTTCGTATAGAGGAATGCTCAAGCAAGCATGAAGAGACAAAAAGAAGATGGCCCCAAGTGCTACCTCCACATCTCAACCACTTAGGACACCAAATTGTCCTTTCTGAGGTCTTGGATGGAAGAAGTATGGGGGATTTTCCTTTGGATGATACTCCTAGTGTAGTGTGAGTAGACGAATAGAACAACTCCACAGCAAGCATACCTCAAGCTGACCATTGGAGGTACCTCAACATTGGGACGAAGGACCAAGGTAGCTAGTTGGGTCTAGGAGCATGATTATCTTCTTGATGCATTGTTTGACTTTTTTCAAGAGTATGTCAATGTCTTTGCTTGGTCATATAAGGATTTAAAGGGAGTTCCTATTGAGTTCATGGAACATCATATCGATCTATATTTGGAGGCAGATATTCCTTGCACACCTTGAGAAGTCAAGTCCTTTTTGGGACATGTGGGTTATTATAGAAGATTCATATGTTTCTATCCCAACATAGTAGTGGCGCTAATAGAATTCCTTCCCTAGGCAGAATCCTTTGCTTGGTCCACACCTCAACAACTGGCATTCGACAATCTCAAGGACCATCTAGTGAAGGCACCCACATTATGGCAACCCCAATGGGATGTCATATTTCATGTATATGTAGATGCAAGTGGGCTAGCCATTGGTGCGATATTGGCCCAACCAAATGAGGAGCACAAACTAACCTCCCTATGTACTTCACGAGTAAGCAACTCAATGGAGTAGAAAGAAACTATAGCACCACTAAATGGAAGGGCCTGGGGATGGTTTATGCCATGACAAAGTACCGACATTGAGTAAGTTTATCATCATCATTATTGATCATCAGGCTCTCAAATATTTGCTGAGCAAACCCAGCCTTGGGGGTAGACTAAGCAGGTGGATACTTTGTTTTCAAGAGTTTGACTTTTGACATCCTAGTGAGAGCAGGCCAATTGCATCAACTTGTAGATCATTTGTCTCAAATCTCTTTGGGTGAAGCAACCATAGGGGTTGAGGATGACCTGCTGGATGCGAGCCTCTTTGGTGTTGGTGTCACAATACTAAGAGATGATTGCTTCCCACCATGGTATGCAAACATTGTACATTTGTTGTCCATAGGTGAGTTCCCCAAAGGGATAACCCTAGCACAAAGGCAGAGGCAGACTGTTCAAGCTGCTGTTTTCAAACTGATTGCAGAATAGTTGTACAAGCTAGGAAAGACCACATCTTGAGATAGTGTGTCCTCCATCATGAAACACAAGCTATCCTTAAAGAGGCTCACTTAGGAATGGAGGTTGGTCATATGGAACCAGGGGCCACTGCGAGAAAGATAATGTGCACGGGGTTGTGGTGGCCAAAGTTGTTCCAAGGTTGCTATGCTCATGTGTGCCACTATGACTCATGTCAAAGAGGTGGACTAAATCCTACCTGACAAGAGTACCTTCCCCTTTAGGCATCTAGCCCTGTACTACCCTTTTGTAGATAGATGGGTTGAATTTTCTTGGACCCATCTCTCCTACCACTTGAAGAGGGAGCAAGTACACCCTTGTTGCTACAGAATATGGCAACAAGTGGGTGGAGTCTAAGGCTGTGAAGACATGCACTGCGTGGCATCATTCTTATATGATCAAATCATCTCTAGGTTTGGATGTCTTATGGAATTGATGAGTGATAGAGGTACCCAATTTTTGAATGATGTCATTGCTGACCTCATCACCAAACTGCAAATCGTTCATAGGACATCTAGTTCATACTACCCTTGAGCCAATGGCTTGGTTAAGAGCCCCAATCGGACCATGTATCATATTGTGGCTCACTTATGTCTTCATTCCTTGGTGGATTGGGATATTCTACTATGAACCACTCTTTTTGCCTACAAGATAGCATATAAGGCCAACAGTGGGTACTCCTTGGCCTGGAGGCAGTTATGCCCATGTGAGTTTCACATGAAGACTACTAGGTTAATGGCAGAGATGGATGATAACTTGGAGGCATGCACACTTGAGTGATTATGGGATCTTGAAGCCTTGGATGGACATTGTCGTGAAGCAATCCTTGCTCAAGAAGTATGCCAGAAGAGGCAGAAAGCATGGCATGATAGGAACCTCAAAAAGAGGGAGTTCCAAATTGGTGACTTGGTCTTGTTATATTCCACTAAGTTCTTGAAGCATAAGCCTAAGTTTGTTAGTGGGTGGACAGGTCCTTTTTATATCACCAAAAGTATTCCAAGTGGCAGTGTTTACTTGGCCACCTTGGAAAGCAAAAGGTTAGCTGCATCCATAAATGGATCTAGGTAAAAAGTATTATGTCCAATAGGAATATCTCTTATGGTGATTCTTGTATATAAATTATTAATTTATTAACAAAAAAAAAGAACTATCACCTCCTTCACCTTGGTCAACTGGGTGATCACTCCCTTTCACCATGGTCACCCTTGTCACCCCCTTTCACCATGGTCACCATTGTCACCTTGTTCACTTTGGTCCTTAGGGTCACAACCTAGTCATCCCCTTCACTCAACCTTCACTCTGTCACCCTGTTTATCAACAGTGACAACCTTGTCACCTTGTTTCACCATGTTCATCATTGTCACCCGCTTCATTTCATTTGGTCATGTGAGTGAAAACTTTGTCACCCTTGTCACCTTGTTCACTTTGTTCCTCAGGGTGATAACCTGGTCATCCCCTTTCACCTTGTTCACTCACCCTTTACTTTGTTCACCCTGTCTATCACAATGACAACCTTGTCACCCTATTTATCACAGTGACAACCTTGTCACCCCATTCCACCATGTTCACCCTTTTCACCCACTTCATTTAATTTGGTCATGTGAGTGACAACATTTTCACCCCCTTTCACCATGGTGGTTGCCCTTGTTACCTTGTTCACCTTGGTCCTCAGGGTGACAACCTGGTCATCCCCTTTCACCTTGTCCACTCATCCTCACTCAGCTCACCTTTCTTATCACATTGACAACCTTGTCACCTCATTTCACCATGTTCACCCTTCACCCACATCATTTCAGTTGGTCATGTGACTGACAACCTTGTCACTCTATTTCACCATGGTCACCCTTGTCACCTTGTTCACCTTGGTCCTCAGGATGACAAACTAGTCATCCCATTTCTCCCTGTTCACTCACCCTTCACTCTATTCACCCTATTTATCATAGTGAAAACCTTGTCCCTTCACTCACCCTTCACTCTATTCACCTTGTTTATCATAATGACAACCTTATCACCAAATTTTGCCAGGAACACTCTTGTCACTTGTTGGTCATTCCAGTGACAAACTTGTCACCACGTTTCACCAAGGACACTCTTGTCACTTGGTCATTATAGTGACAACCTTATCACCACATTTTGCCATGATCATTCTTGTCACTTGGTCATTCCATTGACAACCTTGTCACCATATTTTGCTAGGAACACTCTTGTCAATTGTTCATTCCAGTGACAACCTTGTCACCACATTTCACCATGATCACTCTTGTTACTTGATCATTCCAATGATAACCTTGCCACCACATTTCACCATGAACACTCTTGTCAATTAGTCATCCTAGTGACAACCTTGTCACTTGGTCATCCTAGTGACAACCTTGTTACTTGGTCATCCCAATGATAACCTTGTCACCTCGTCATTCCAGTGACAACCTTGTCCCCCATTTGACCATGTTCAACTTGGTCACCTCCTTGTCAATGGGTCAGCATTGTGATACTTATAGATATATATTAGTGCATGAAGTTAAAAAGGAACCTTTATAGTGTTTTTCAAAATTAATGGCTATTTTCACTGCATACACAATTGTTAAAATTCAACTGCTTTGCAAGTAAAAGTACTTTTAATTGAAAGTCTTTTTGATCACATATAAAGTTACAAAAAATGGATGCCTGTCTTGAGGTAGGAAACATAGTGGGATCAAGAGAAAATTCAAGATTTGGTTGAGCCATGTGTCATGATATTTTTATAACTCAGTCACTGAAAAACACTGCCCGCTTGCCTAAAAAAATGTTGCTTGCTTTTCAAACCCCTTGTTGCTTAGTTACAAGTGATAGTACCACTAGAACTTATATTTTCTAGGACTGTATGCTAGAGCAAGGAGTGTATGTTGCAGATTGGAGATTCTATAGATACATTACTTCTATTAAGTTTCTCTCCCCATGCCAAGTTGAATTCATGCTTGGGCCTTTCGTGCCATTCATAACCCTCTCCTTTATTTCCTCAAAACCTCTTCTACAGTCATCCACGTTGCACCTCATGCCCCTTTATCTCATGCCTCCATGTCCAACTTTCTCTTGTTATTGTTGCCTTAAAGCTTTCATTGTCTTTGTAGCAACACTTCATAGTCGTCTCCAAATTGAGTAGCAAACTCTCCATCTAATTGTCTCCCCCTTCTTTGGTCTTGGACCTCTTTGCTTCTGAGGATACTCTTTTTCCTTGATCTTTTATTTGCAAGCCTACACACAAGATGGACAACCATATGGGATGGATGTCTCCTTTTGTCAATGTATCTTCTAAAATCAAGGCCTTCCATTTTGTAGAAGCTCAGATTTTTAAGTTCCAAGAGCCACTTAAGGTTCAGTTTGTCCTCATGCCATGCCGATCACTTGGAGGATACACATTTTGCCTTGCCAAAGGACATTGTTCACTTAATAACATCTCTTCCACTCTGTATAGTACCTGAGTCCAATCATATTTGAGGCTCTTAGATGATGCAAACATCTCGTGCAATGGAGAATCATTGGTCTCGATTATCTATCTGTTAGACTATTATTGTGGGGATCGTTGTCTCTTGGGGGGCACATGACCTTGTAGTGCTTTTATTACCCATTAGATGAACCTATCTATATGTGCATGAAGTTGATGTGCAACTTTAGTGGCTAAATCATGTTGAGGCCAGTTGATGGAAAGCTGAGGTCATCGGGGGTGAAACTCACATCATAGCAGTGAACATAGGCATTGCTTATGAGGATTTTAGGTCCAAAACAATGTAATTTTATGGCGTGCATCTAAGACTTAGTATCAACTTGGATGAGGACTTGGATGCTCTTATCTTAGTCCCTTTAAATGATGTTTTACAAGATATAATGGAGGAATATGATAAGCTTAAATTGGGTCATGGAGTTTCTTGGCTTCGAATTTTCTTTTGCTCTTCTCAATCAGATTACAAGATTTCTTAGCTTGGCTTAAAAGATGAAGTAGATCGTCATCATACCAATTAGGGAGAGCATTATGTTAGTGCCATCAATGGTATCTAGCATAAAATCTCAAGCACGATCATCTTAGTATTAGTGTGATCACCACATAGAATTGTGAATCGAAAGAAAGTACCAAGATTCAATGCCATGCATACCACTCTAGCATAGTTTCCCCAATGGTTGAAACGAACACCCCACCAACTAAGCCAGCTTTCCATATACCAAATCTCCTTCTTGGCAACATTTCCCTTTTTCCAAAAGTTTTGAATATCTTGAAATGCAAGAATTTCCTCATCTCGTGTCTGTGAGAGCCGCCATTTTTCACATAGTTCTTTGTGCCTATAGCATTGTGAAGCCACAACATATTTGATCTTATGCTAATGGAGGCTTTGCTCCCAAGACATTTTGAAGCCACAACAATCTTGTGTCTATGAGAGCGTTCCCTGCCTTCCATCACTTCACCACCATTAAACACATGTCATACTACAAGCCAATTCGATTGTGCTTCATCTGACATGAATCCATAGAAGCTTGCCTTACACCATTGGAACACACCATAACCTCATTTAGGTTTATATTGTTTGAGCTATTGCATCTTATTCCTTCATTTCACATGTTGCAATTGTAAGAACTTCCTACAAGCTGAAAAATAATAGATCACTTTCTTTATGTTGTGCCTGTCATCAAATTATGCAACAACCAACGAGCCAAGTTGTGCTTATACCTGGGACCATACACATGGAAAGCAAATGTTGACCATACATGGACTCTGTGGGTGTGGACAAACATCACCCAGCTTGTCCTAAGATCCCATGAGCCATCATGCCTCATCCAGTTGACCGAGTCTACCCCTAAAAGCAGGGCCTTTGGTGGACATTTTAAAAACAAAACAATGCTCCTCAGAGAGACTTTGCCCTGGAAATATACTGCAATGAAAGATTTCATACATACATGTTCTCTTTAGCTCCAAAATGCTATCAAGTCCATCACCTCTTGGAATAGTGGACCTTCTTGCTTTTGCAACCATTTGCTTGAGCCTACAAAGGGCAGGGTTTATAACAACAAGACAAAATGAAGAATTCCATGGAAGATAATAAAAACTGTTAACTAATATACTATACCCTTTTGTCCTAGCCAATGCCTCCATTGCTTCCAACATGTTGTGTAGCTCTGCTTCTCTAAAAAAATCTCCAAACTTGCACAATGAAATCATGACTTTGTCTTCCATTACCCATTTTGCAACATACATTTGCACTTTTCTTGGTCTTGCACTATGATTCATCCTCATCACTTTGTCCACAAATTCTTGTATCCTTCTTATGCTTTCTCAAGATGTTCATGTCTACACTTTGTGGTCTTGGTGTCCTCGGTGCATCATCAAGCAAGTTAAGGAGACATCATGTGGAAGCACATAGTGCACTAAGCACTCACAAGTCCCTACACATGTTGCAACCATCTGACAAAAGTGGCATTTTAGTTCCCCCTTACTGGACATAGCCAATAATCCCTTACGGTAGTGTTGGTGGAGGAGACCCTTGAACATGCTATCATTTTTAATGCTAGTACTTAGAAACCTTGGAAAAATTTGGTTGTTGCATTCAAATTTCCCAACACAGTAGCTAATGTGCACAATGCCATTAAATGCAACATTTGATGTGACAGGCTTTGTCCATATATGGCCATCATACTTGAGTTCCATGCTCTCCATTTCTTTATCCTTGGTTTGTGATGGCAACTCAAACATACATTCACTATTGTACTCACGTGGTAACTCCTCCACTTGCATTATTGAACCTTCTTATTGGAGCATCTTTGTGAGGACAGTCTTTGGACAATGTTGTTGTATGTCAATACGACACTACAACCTGTTGTTCTCTCTCCCAATGTTGGTGAGGTGAACGTCGGTGTTTGGAAACCATGGAAGACTTCATTATTTGAGTGCTCACTTGAGTCGTCACAAAAAATGGCCTTCCCCTTATCAAATGGTTTCGGGGGCAACATGTTTGCTTGTTGACACTAGATGGCTTTGTCACATTAGCATACCCAAGGCTGTCCTCATCACTTGATGATGTGGAGGCAATAGTGTTCTCCTTGGTAGGTGCTCTAGTTACACATCACTATCACTAGAACTTAGTGCATTCACAACCTTGCATGACACAATTTGGTTAGCTATACAACTTGGCAAAGTGGCATTGGAATATATTTTGATAGTATATTTAGTTGAGAAGGTTGAGTCAAAAATATACTAGCAAGATCCATCCATGCCACGAGGCTCTTTTAGTGGAACAAGCTCTCCGAATGATGTGTCTCCTTCAACAACTGCAAAGATTCTGATTGTGACATCGCATTGTAGATTTAACTTCAACACGAGAAACTTAGAGCTCACAACACACTCCCCTCAAATAGTGGTACATTCATGGTCTGCATTAAGTCTTCAAACATAAGAGTTACAATTGGTGCACCCATCCTTATAATTGAAGATCTATACATCACATCCACATGATGAAAATATATAATAAAAACAATAAGTCTTGCAAGTCATTAATAAAACCACTAAACAACAAGTCCATAAGAACAAAAGGCTTGCAAGACAATAATTATTTCATCCTATAAATACTTTCAAAGCCATAACTATTTCAACTCTTAACATTTGAAGCCACATATTGGTCCTCCTCTATCTATTTAGCAAGATGAATCTATTTCAGACATTTCCCTTCTATGTGGCATGCAAGATGAATGGCCTTCATAGTCTATTTTCATTGGGCCCAAATATAAGAAAGAATGTTGTGAGATCTTTTGCAATACAATCATAGAGCTTTCAAGATGCCAATGGAGCCACTTGGAGTGGGGACAAGATGCCATGGGGGGAAGGTTAGCAATGGGGGGGAAAGATAGCCATGTGGGAGAAGCTAAGGAGGTAGTGCATCTAGGAGAAATGGAAAGAGGAACAACATCTTGAAGAAAATGGAAGACAAAATGAGGAACTACAGGTGGCATAGGCCAGCTCAAACAAATAAAGAGCGTGGAAAACAAGACATCAAGCAACTCAAACAATAGCTAAATAACTCCAACCAACGTGAACAATGGCAAGAATGACCAACTTGATTAAACCACACATGAAACACTATCAACAATAATGAAAAAATATCTACTCAAAGTAAGCCAACTTGGGGGGAGAGATGATGGATGATTGACCTATAATGAGGGCAAGGAAACAAGAGCGAATGTGGTGCATGGGGTTGACAACACAATGGAGAAGAAGCCTCATGGTTCAAATCGCTCAAATGGCCTTATTTTTTAAAAAGCTGAGTCTTTTGGAGCAAAATTGAGCTCCGTTGGTGTATTCAATGCAAAAAATGGCTAGAAGGCCCCATAGTAGAGCTATGGCTAGGTGTGGTCCCACTAGTAGAGGTGCACCCAGGGCTGAAAAGTGTTGCTCCACTTTTACTCCTCCCCTCCCATTAGTTCTCCATCCTCCTACCATCCTATCCTCTTGCCCTCCTATTCTTCTACCCTCCTGCATCCTCCTGTCCTCCTACCCTCATGCCCTCCTCTTTTGTTGTTCAGCAAATTCAAAGGTGAAGGCTAAGGGCTACATAGCTAATCCTACGAATGGGGCTGAGTTTTTCTAGGTTAGGTATTTCTTTTAACACACATATGGATTAAGAATTTGAGGCTTTAACTCCCATCCTAATAATTTCTAGTTATGAATGATGGTCATGAATGTAGGTGTTGTACTCGATCAACTTTGCAATGAAGGGCTAGATCGTGTGTGACTGAAGACAAGTTGGGCATCCTGTGTGCTACAAAAATACTGCTAGAAAGGTAGGTAAAGTTGTTTCCATTGATATCTTATCCATCCGTGATCTGTATATCTATAATAATGTTTTGTCTCTTAAATCTTCTCTAAAAAAAAGCGGTCTTGTGAATCCTAGCGGATGATGAGAGGGTGCAAACAAAGTTGGGCATGCCAAAAGACAATAAGGAGTGAAGAAGGTACATAGAGAAGGAGATGTACTTGACACAATTGATGGTGCACACGTCAGACATAGCCGATGCCATGGACATTAAGGCTACAGAGGGTGTGGACACACATGTTGAGTGCATGAAATACCTTCGGGCCTGTTGCAATTTGCATTTTTAGTATGCCTTCATCTCCTTGTATCCAGACATGAAAAGTTCCCTTTCTGAAGATAAAAAACCAAAACATGACAAATCAATGAGAAGGTTGTCTAGCGGTAAAGGAAGTTATCTTTGTGGTTTGCAGTTTTTGTTATTTTGTAGACATTTGCAGTCCTTGTTTTAAGCTAACGTGTTTTATTGCAAAGGTTATTTGTCCAAATGTTGAGGGAGAAGGAGATATTAGAAGCACCAATGGAGATAGATATTTGGCTTGACCGATGACATTCCTTCTTGCATGTATCCCGAATGATGGCACTCCTGTGGCATGAAGCTATGGGAAAAGAAAGTTTGTCTATTGTGGCTAGACTACCTAAATGTGCATATGCATAGTTCAGAGGAAGCTTTACTCAAGGGTGAGGTTTTTTTTCTTATGAAGGATTTGTGATGGGTGTTTTTGTGCTCCATATTCTAAGAAGGCTTGGATGTACCATCTGTAGAGTTTGATACAATCAAGGAACAAACTAAGGATCAAGGATCTACAAAGAAGAAGATGAAGGGCAAGGAAAAGCTGCACAAAGTGGTGGACCCCTCGATGAAAAGAAAACTAGAACTGGGTGGCACATCCAGACCTCATTGGAAGCAAAAGGAGGTGGAAGAGTAGGAAGAAGTTGAGCCCACTATGTACCATTGAGTGATAAAGGTAGATTAGGTGGATATGGGAAAGGCTCTGCGAGAAGATCAAGATCACAGGTGAGTGTGTTTCGAACCCAATGATCATGCAAGATGGGGCATTGGAAATAGGATGGGTATGGCAATGATTCCATGCTTTGTTGTGTAGGGTTTTGCAAAAGGTGAGGAACTTCTTGCTAAGATTGAATCCTGGGGAGTTTTTGATTGGTGGGTAGCCATCCCTTGGTGCTACGCACCTAGTGTGGGTTGATTTCCCAATAGAAACCCTCATCGAAGAAGGAGGTAGCATAGAAGGAGGTAGCATAGACGGGGTTACTCATTGGAATATTTTTACCAAGGAACCAACAAAGGGGTTCAGCACATTTGTGAGCTTCGTGCTTATCAATGGAGGTTGGTATGTTGCCATATACATTGCTGACCGTGTAGCTATTGTCTAAGTAGTAGCAAAGCATGAAGGATTTTGTCTGATCAGAACAATGCTAGTGCACATTGACTTCGGATATCTACACACCATGCCGTTTAATGTTTATCTTTGGATGTTGTTGTATCACTAACAACTAGTACAAAGGAAGAGTTAGATTTAATTATCAAACCCTAGACAATTTTTAAAAATGCATTTAGATTAGAAATTGTTTGTAAATTACAAAGCTAGTAACTCTTAGTAATTGTTAGAAAGTCAAAACACTACTATAGCTATTTACTAATAGTTTAATTTAGTCACTCAATATAGTTAGTTATAATTAAAATTTGTTAGTTAGTGAGACTGTAGTTTGCAATTCTTGGTAAGTTAGTGCACAACTATTATAGTTGCCTAGTACTAACACTTGTATAACAAATGGTTGGATTAGTACCTGACTAGTAACTGTTAGTTAGTAATTGTTAGTAAGTTTACATTTGGTCTACAATTGTCTTACTAACAATTTGAAGTTAGCATATGTTTAGATTGCTACCAGTTAGGTTACTAACAATTATATAGCTAACAATTGAGTGTGTGTATCTTCCATGTAATGGATGTAGGTAATGTTCTTGGTGTTGTGTATGTTTCTTCAAAAGGATTGTGTGGCCCACACATTTACCCTGAGGAAAGAAGAGAGGATCGTGGGAGAGGACATCTACCATACTAGGGCTAGTTGGATACATGAATGCAAGTGGGGATAATATGTGCTTTCAATAGCACATGGTAGTGGATACATTTGGGGTGGTGCGGGGATGGTAGGTAATGCATGACATCTTTCTTCATGTCAATTAACAATGGAGGGAATGTTTATGCTAATCTAAGCCTTGTTGTTTATTGTTGTCATGTAGGTTTTTGTTACATGCATTCCCAAGGAAAGGACATGTGGTCACATTTTCTCGAAATTGGTAGTGACGTTGAAGCTTGCTCATGCACTCCATTTGATGTTCTTCCCTTATGCAAATCATATTTAGAGAAGTGAAAAAAATGGTTAATCTGACCTTGATAAGGAATCATCCAAGTCCTAATGTGAGCACTGAGGTTGATGAGCCCGTTGGAAGGAGAAGAGAAGGAGAAGCACAGATAAATGTGAGGGGTGTATTGGTACATGAAGGCAAGTCATGGGTGAGTTTTGACATGACTAATGTAAGTCACGTAAAGAAGAGAAAAGGGGAGAACAATCATCTATGGAGGATGGTTTTCTTCAACAACAAGTGCACGAAGGGCACTTAAGATGGATAGAAGCGTCGTAAAAAATGGTATACCATTCAATGTCATGAGAGATGAGATGTTTCATAATGCCTTTGATGGACAAAGGGTGCTGAGGGCATCCTCATCTCCGACAGTGGTTTTGGCTACCTTGCACAACCTCTTCAGTCAAGGAGGGCCATCCGGAGGTGAAGCACCAATTGTTCCACCCACAGGAGGTGGATCGATGGCGGGCGAAGTCAAGTACAGAAAGTCTTTGGGGAAGAAAACTGATGATCCTGATGCTCATGTTAGGCAGTTTGAGAAGGTGTATGTGGTCAACAACCTACCACCTATGGTGGCACTCCTCCGCTAGGAGGCAGTGTTCAAATCAATCTTGGTAGGCAAGGCATCAAGGTGGCTTGCAGAGTATGCGGTGGACCATTTCACCACATATGATCTCATCCGCATTGTGTTCTTGAGACGGTTCTGTAAAGAGAAAACAATACCGCAAACTCTAGAACAACTATGATGGTGTTTGGCTTAGGGAGATCAAGATGTGGAGGATTATGTGGTCTAAATTTGTCTACTTCTGCAACGAGTTCTTGTGATGAATTGGCCAGCCCAGGAGGTGTTGAGCAACTACTTCATTTCGGGGTTGTCTCATGATTTGCAAACAGCATTGGCTATAGTGGATCAGGTCCGGGGCTCATAGTGGTTGTGGAACAAGTGGTGCAAAAGCGAGAGAGGCTCTGCATGGTAGAGGGCAAGAATCACAATTCCTCAAAAGCCAAAGCCAAGAGGAAATCGGTGAAATCCAAGAAGTCAGATGACAATGATGATCAAGGTTCAAAGGATGATTGTTCTGAAGAGAGCCTTGAAGAAACTACCAGTGAGCAAGGTTTAGAGGATGATAGCCTTGAAGAAACTAACAATGAGGAGTCCGACTCGGAAGCGGAGAAGAAGACCCAAAAATCCAGGTACAAAGTTCTAGGGAGCGACCATAAAGAAAGGTGGCATGATGCTGAATTGGCCAGTATAGGAGCAAGTGCAATGTTAGGTCCGAGTTTTGGTGGCAGAGGAGGCCCCTTTGATGAAGTCAATTGAGCCAAAAAAGGTGCCGAAGGGATCATGAAAGGTGCAGCTTGTGGATTCGGTTGCCCAACCGGAGCCCGAGATTGCATAGGAAAAGTTCAAACTTCATTTTTACCATAGGAAATGGTCTGAAGGTAGTTGAAGTAGCTCCATTATTGGTGGCTAATCAAGCTAGGAGCTGCTGGACAACTTCTCCACAAAGGGAGCCAAAAATGGAATTCATTCTAGAAGCACCTATACAGATTTCACTTGGTGGCTTGCTCAACTTGGTACCTGGATTCCATCGACAATTGTTGCAATCCCTCAACAAGGAGTTAGAGCTAGAAGAGGTTGGTGTATGCCAAGTTGAATCTTCTCCAGTACTGGTGGTAGTTCCTCTGATGGATATGAGGACTTTGAGGATTATGACTAAAGCACAAGGCCGGACGTTCGAGCAATTTCTAGTGGTGGACAAAGGTTCTGGAGTCAACATCATCACCTTGAAGACATGCTAAGAAATGGGATGGCTGTCATGGGAACTGGCACCATTCCTAGTCCACATGGTAGATCAGCACCGAGCTAGGCCACTAGGGATCTTACGAGCAGTAGTCTTAGAGGTGCCTAGCATCTCGTTCATTGTTTCCTTTGTGGTGCTAAATATGGAGGCCCCGACACTAGAATATAGTGTGCTCTTGGACAGCAGGCCCTGGCTGCACCTAGTGAAGGTTAAGAAGAATTGGGAACATAATGTCATCTCTATGCAGAGAGGTAAGAAGAAGGTGTGGGTTGCAATGGGAGTAGTGGCACCCTTGGCAGATGCAGTGTGACTAGTACTAGCAAAGGTGGTGAATATGGCAGATGGCTTGGACGATGATGAAGAAGAGGCATGTTTGAAAAAACCCATATGCTATGCAGACCATGAACTCCTTTAAGTTTCTCACAATTGTGCCAGCTTCTCCTTTGCACTTCATCCACTTTCACTTCATAGAATACTTTGCGTACTATAGTATTCTTAAGGCTTTTTACTGTATGTTGAATGTGCACATGTGGAGAGGTTGGTTGTAAGCCATGTTACAGCATCATGGGCATCATTGAGTTTTTCTTGAAATTGTGAAGCACATATTTTGGGATGGATTGAACCACGTGACCTATAAGCTCTCTTGGCTGAGTGCTCTTATATGACAGTAGCCATCTCTTTTTATCGGATCCTTCAACATTGACATTTTCAAATCTCCTCCATTTTAGAGTAACATGTTTGTCTTCCCTCATTTCATTTGGGCAGACATGAAATGTCTTCTTCTTCAGCTTCAGACCATAATTCTTGCATGTGTCACGAATGCATTCAATGTGGTGCCACTCATGGTCTCCTATGGGACAAACCATTAGCTCCCACAGAGACCTTATGCTACAAAACTTGCTCTCCCTTGCAACACATGATGAGGATCTAGGTGGCCTATAGACTATGCATTCATCGGGGAGGCATGGACATTGATCACCATGGAGCAAGCTTTGACACGACCAGATCTCAAGTAATTCATAGCTTGTCAGTCCAAGTCAAATTCTATGTGTGTTTTGCAATAATAAACATTCTTGTCTTTGAGTTTCCTAACGTGCTAGGGCTTACAATGCTCAAAGCTCCTCTGCCCAATTGAAATGTTTGGATTCTGATCCATAAACTTGAGATACAAGTCCGTCTATTGTCCCAACATGGGGGAATAATAGAACAATGAGCCCCCTTTTTGCACTACTAAAACAAGACAAAACACGCTCTAATTAAAGTATATAATGAAGCAAAATAATTTTTAACCACCACCACACTGGTTTAGGATAGTCACAATTTCAACTATCGGGCTGGTTTAGGACAGTCACAATTTCAATCACCGGGTTGGTTTAGGACACATTTAGGACAGTCAACCACCAGCTGGTTTAGGACACATTTAGGACAGTCATAATTTCAACCACTAGGATGGTTTAGGACTGTCATAATTTCAACCATTGGGTTGGTTTAGCTTGACGGTCTCAACTTCACATATTAGACAATAACAAGTATATTGCTTTTCATTTCTAAGTTTCACAACTAGAAAATAACAATATATTGCCTTTCATTTTTAAATTTCACAATTGGAAAATAACAATATATTGCTTTTCATTTCTGAATTTCACAATTTATGTTAGTGACTACTTGCTGTTTGTCTTGAACCGTTTGTCTTGAACTAGCACAGGGCTGGTTTAGGAAAATCACATTAAGTCCAAGCCATTTGGCCTAGAAATAGTGGTATATGACTTGAATAGCAAGAAATTAAATTTAACAAATTTAAGTACTAAGAAACATAATAATTTCAACCACCGGGTTGGTCAATAACTAATGTCTATTCAACCACACTGGTTCAGGACAATCATGGTTGAGCTGAAGCAGCCATGGTTGCATGATGTTCCAACCACTAGGCTGGTTTAGTAAAATACCAATATATTGCTATTCTATTGCAAAATATATTGTTGTTAATTTCTACTCAACCATGCCACTGGGCTGGACAACAACTAATGTCTATTCAACCATGTTGGTTCAAGACAATCACATAACTAGCGATTGATCTGAACTAGCCTTCCTATGGTTGCATGATGTTCCAACCACCGGGCTGGTTTAGAACAATCACATTTAGTCCAAGCCTGGTTTAAGAAATGAAACAAGTAAACTATCCCAAACCTCAATCACAAACAACCACCAGGATGATTTAGGCACCACTGACTTGCGTTGTATCAAGCATGTGTATGATGTGCTCCTCAAACACCTTGCATCGTGTCTGCTTTTTATAGATGTCCTTTCTATTTGGAGAAACTCTCGTATTTTCATGCCACAACATCGTCACTATAGCAATGACTTCCGCACTGAGGTTGTCTCTCCTTTTCTTGCGTTGTGTTGCAGCCCATAGACTTTCTCGGTTCGGTGGGATGATCGTGCATTGCTTTTGCTCTACATTCAACCGTTGGAGCCATGTTGGTCCTTTTGATTGACAACATCTTTAACATTGTTCACCGAAGCCATTTCTCCTTTGTTTCAAGGGACACCAACATAACTAATGTCACCCTCTTTGCTACTAGTTGATCTAAGTTGTGCATCCCTTTCACTTTCTATAGGCCATTTCTCAAGTTAGAGAGCATCGCCTCTTGGGCGTGCATCTCCCAAGGTGTTGGTAGGGTTGTTACTCTACAAACTTTAGGGTGCACGCTAAATCTTATGAAGACTCAAGACAGGTAATGATCTGAATGGCCTGATGTTGCTGCCTCGAATGCTCCCACCAATTGTGACACCACAACTCATGTTCTTTGATCCGATGGCAATGATCGAATGCATGCATCTGCAACCACTTCTTGCTACTACTTTGCAAGGAATCTTCTTTCTTCTCATAGTTTCTTCCTTTGCAGATGTTGCAAAAGTGTCTTCTGTTGCCATTTTGATGCCATGCCAGCACTTTCCTTGACCTATATTCTGTTCCTTGTGCCTTGACTTGGCTTTTTAGCTTTCCTGTCTCGTAGCCTCTGTCTGCTTCTTTTGCAAGCCATGACAAGCTGCATGTTTCCATTAATACCATGGCCACGATAAGTCCAAAATAGACCTACAGATGCTAGCTGCTGGTAAGGCAAGCAAAGAATAGAAGACAACCTACCCGAAAGAAGACAATAGCACTATGCGAGGTCATGTCGAGGTGCGTGCAGGTTGTAGGGCATTTGTAGGGCAGGGGCAGGTTGTAAGTACTTAATCTTCGAAGATTTGATGGGCGGGAGTTGTGAAAATTCACAATTCATGGGATTTGCAAAATTTCAGTTGTTGGTTTTCCCTCCTTTTTCCCCCCTCTAGTGATACACGTCAACACAATTGGATATCCCAAACAAGTGTAATGTGGCCTAAAATGCTTCAAAACACAAATAAACCAAAGGGCATGCTATCGAGTTTGATACTATGTATTATGAAATAATGTAATGACCTTTGGCATGCTTATGAGCCATATAGCAAGCAAGTGCATAGAAAAAATTAGTGTTGTATTTATTAAAAGATCTTTGCACATGCACAAATTGCAATTTTTCAACTTCTTCCATTTTAGGGTGAATCTATATACCAATACCAATAACTATCAATGTTTTAAGACCACTATGTAGTAGTCCCACTAGTTTAGATTCCCAATTTTCAATCCATTTTGGTTTTCAACAAATCAAAAAAAGTTATGGTGCGTGCCCTCAAATGGGTATGCATCACTTTAGCACAACATTGGAGGCCTATTAACCCATGCCTAATGTTCTCATTTAGGTGTGTCCTTGGGTTGAGAAGAAGCTCACTTAGTGTACTTTTGAATGATTACTTGGTTGCATGTATGTATAGAATAAAATTTTAATGTTTTTGAATAAATTGCTATATCCTATAGTCTTCAGGATGCATGCTTCACATGCCACATAGCACTTCTATGCTTTAAAGATCTCATTCTAAATCTTATTCCATAATTTTAGCTCTCATGTTCAAGTTTGGAATATGTACTATAACTAAGACAAATTTTGCCGAATTCTGTTCAGCAATGCATAAGTTATGGGTCATGCAAGATACCTATATACAGAAAATTATGTGAACCTTACCAAAAATGGCTACACCCAAGCAAATAATGACCCTGAAGACATAATTTCATGGATTGATCATTTCATGAATGTGAGTGAATATCATCAGTGGAATGACCCACAGAAGGCACATGAAGGTCGCACAGTGCTAGAAGGTATCATACCGACTTGGTACTCTCAACAACCACAGAAGTAATACAGTATAACTGGCCCTTATTGCACAATCAATTAATTCAAAATTTTACATAGACAAACTTGACACAATTGACATTGCAACAATTACAAATTTTAGAACATTACATCAATGAACTAGTTACTCACTTCACAATCAAGATGAATCAACCTTTGCTATGAGCAGAATCCAACATGACAGAAGAGAGGAAACTATTCTTTTTGTGGCCAAGATTGTGTCATGACATTTCACTATGCATAAGAGACCAGGGCCTGAGAACGTTCCATGAAGTAATCTGAATTTCACAAAGGATCAAGGTGAACATCACTCTGTTGATAACAACAAACAATTGACAACAAGCTTCACCCCCAAGATAAAATCACCGATCGGATTAGCAACTCCCATGGATGTTGATGTTTAGAATACTCAATTCCATCAATGACCACTAGTGCGTGATAGCCAGGGATGACCTACATGCTTCAAACTGTGACTTATACGGACATGTTGGCAAACATTGTTGCAAACTACCATGGAGGAGGCCCAACAACCTGTAGAATGTCAAATCAATATCATGGATTCCTCAACCACTTCTCTAGCATACATTTAGGGAAAGGCTTAAGCGGATCTCGGTTGGAGGCATGCAATTGCAAATGGGAAACTTTGAAGCTGAAATTTTTGGGATACGTAGTGTTTACAGATGGAATTGGCATTGATCTAGCTAAAGTGGAAGCAATTACAAACTACCCTCAACCACAATCCACAAAACAACTACAAAGATTTCTAGGAATGATACAATTCTCCACAAAATTCATCCCATCTTTTGCTCATATAGCAGCTCCTGTCAAGATTTTCCTATAGAAGAACCAATCATTCAACTGGACCAACAAATTCACCGAATGAAATAATGAATCAAAAAGGTTGATTGTAGCCACAATCACCCTACGACACCCTAATTTCAACAAACCTTTTTTGGTCTGTACCGCTGCATCAGGATGCAGAATTGGTGCAATACTTCTCCAAAATAACCCCAACATAGACAATTGGTTTCCACTTTGTTTCATCAATAGAAGCCTCTCAAAATCCTAGAGAAATTACTCCACAATAGAACAAGAGATTTTGGCCATCGTATGGTCTTGCACCAAACTACCCGTGTATCTCCACCAAGGCACATCAGTGAATATAGAAACCAATCACAATCCATTGATTCCTTTGCTCCAAAAATGGCACTCAAAGCCTAGACTTATTAGATGGATATTAGCACTAGAGGAGTACACATTTACACTTAGATATTACCTAGGCTGAGATAACCACATAGCCGATGCCCTATCCCGAGAACCACAATGTCAAAATACACAAACATCTAATGGACCATCTAGACGACAACTAATTAATCTTTCAGTCCTACCCACATTACAAAACCAAGACCCTACACTACACCATTATCTTAGCTCTACATCAACCTACCACAAACCCTCACCACACCAAATTCCTACTAGAAGACAATCTTCTCTACTTCTATATTCAATAGTCAAATCCACATTGATGTATCCCATAATATCTTATAAATCACTACATAAATTATTACCATGCATACCCAATATTTGGTCATTTAGGTCCTCACAAAGTTCTTGCTTCATCGAGAAAAAAAAATTATTGGCCTAACATGCACAGGGTCATCACAGCTCATCTGCAACAATGCCTCAGATGTCAACAATGCAAAGATCCAATTCGCTAACCCCAAGGCAAGCTACAAAACATCACCACCATGCAACCTTTTCAATTAGTCATCTGAGATTTGATCAAACCTTTCCCTCAATCAGTCAATGACAACAAATACATCGTAGTTCTCACATACTATTTGACATACTACTGTTAGCCAAAGCCATCCCAAATGCATCCACCAATTCGATGCTTCTTTCTTCTCAATGACATCATCCCTCATCATGACTGCCCAAAAACAATCCTTTTTTATCAAGGATCAAATTTCAAGACTAAATTCATGCAGATATTCAAAGAATCATTTGAAATACATGTAACATTCGCAAGTCCATACCATCCATAGACCAACAGACTGACCAAAGTACTAAACAAAACAATTAAATAGATGTTGTTGATGTATGTCAATCCTCTACACCAACATTGGGACAAAGTATTTCTATATAACTTGCATGCATACAAAACATCACTCCAAAGCTCAACTTGAATCTGCCCACCATTCAGAGCTTTGTATGGATGGGATCCAACTTTTCCCCCAAAGTACCTCAGATCAACATCCTAGCTTGATTCAAGGATGCTCTACAGTGGTTTGACCATCTCCAACAATTGCAACCCATAATGAGATCCTCAATCCAAAAACATTTGGCAACTGCACAACAAATCCAAGCCAAACACTACAACAATGGACAAGTAGAACAATCTTACCAGAAAGACCAATTTACTACCCGATCAAAAAGAAGAATCTCATTGAATAGCTACTCCACAGATGGCTCAGATCATTCAAAAGATCTGAAAGGACACCTATGAGTTTCGTTACAAAAGCAATGGCAAAGACCTTCACACACATTGTACACATGAAACCATTCATGCAAAATACCCGAGGGGGGGGAGGGGGGGGGGTGATGAGTGTCAACCAAATGGCAAACATGTGGTGTTGCTACACTAAGGGCTAACAACTCAACTACCAAGGTAGTTACGTGCTTTCATGCACGGTGAGTGATAAAGAGAGAGGATCGATGTGGAGTTAGGGCTGTTAAAACCATTAGGCTAGTTTTGGATGATCATAGTCCAAGCCAGCCTATGTATGATCCAAAACACCCCAGAAACTAAACTATTACACTAATTTAACTACCTAGAAATGCAACAATTTCAACCACCACGCTGGTTAATAATTATTTCAATTGCCACATGCTAGCATTCAATAGGCGGGACATGGAGACTTAAAATTATGATGGAGCAAAGAGCCCAAAAATTAAACTAAACTAATTCAATGACTCAGAAAGTAAACAAATTTAACTACTTAGAAGCACATCACTACTCGGCTGGTCATCAATTGCCATCATGCTAGCCTTTAATAGGCGGGACATGGAGACTTATAATAATGATGGAGCAAGGAGACCAGAAAATAAACTAAACTAATTTAACTACTCATAAAATAAACTAACTTAACTTTTTGGAAACATAGCACCATTGGGCTGGTCATTAATTGCCACCATACTAGCATTTAATAGGCAGGGCATGGAGACTCATAATAATGATGGAGTGGAGAGCAAAATGATGGTGTGGTAGGGATTAATTGGCAGCCCTCGGAGTTGGTTTAGTTCTTATTCCTAGTTGTCTCCAAAGTAATGGTAGTTCTCTCCCACGATTGTAGAGTGATGAGATGCTAATGGACCTTAATTGGCTAGCCAATTTGCTTGATTCAATCCAGCTACTGCATATGAGTACTATACCAATGGTGTTTATTTGTGGATTCTATATGGGCTGCATAGCCAAGTTGACCAAGCCACAAAAATTATCTTGTGGGAGTTTTTGTGACGTCAGCTGCTACTGGAATGAGATGGTCATTTTTAGAAAAGTTGGGTAGTCACCATTTGAGCAGAGTATCAAGTGAGAATTTTAGGGTATCTAGCTCACTAGCAAAGCTGAGCTTTCTTGTGTCGACAAAATGCCTTTTTGTAATAGCTTTTTGTATATAAGCTGATCTTTTTATAACAACTTTTTGTCCATAAGCTGAACTTTGTTTATAGGAGGAATTTTGATTTAAAGTTCTCTAGGGGGACATATAAGCTGAGCTTTCTTTATCAATAGAATAACATTTTGTAACACCTTTTTGTATATGTCCCCCTATAGAACTTTTAATGGAAATTCAAATTAATCCCTCCCCTCTTACACGAATCAATGAGGTTAAGCTAAGTTATGATGAGTAGATTGAATTAACCTAATTGCATGCAAAAAATTAAGGTTGTCCTATCACGTTTCCTAAAAATCTAGCTGGGCCTAAAAAGCTGGGTCCTTCCAGCTCCTTACTAAGTTGCATTAATTCGCTTGTTTTTTAAAATTAAAAAAAAACACTTGAATTCACGTTTTTTATGATTTAAAATGCTTGAATCGTTTTTTCCCATTTTATTCCTACGAATTAGTTATTTTTATGAAAAATTGAGTATTCATACGAATAACTTTATGCATATGAATAACTACTAATTATTCATATGAATAAGCATAGTCTATGAGAAGAACCACTCTCCTTTTTGGTATTTGTATGAATATTGCCATCTGCCTTCCTTGCCACCTTAGCTACCTGCTTGCTAGCTACCTTGCCTACTTCCTACTTGCTTATGGTATGTGCCAGATTACCTTACCTACCAGCTCACTCACCTTTCATTGGTAACTTCTTCGCCCTTGTTTGCGACTGCCACTCATTTCTCTTGCTAGAGTTGTGTGTTGCAGTCTTTTTTTTATTAATTAATGTTTGTTTTATTTTGTGTTTTAGATTGGCACTCATCTCTCTTGCGAGAGTTGTGCGCTGCAGTCTTTTTTATTAATGTTGTTTGTTTTGTATTATGTTTTAGACTGGCACTCATCTCTCTTATGAGAGTTGTGTGCTGCAGTCTTTTTTTATTAATTAATGTTTGCTATGTATTATGTTTTAGACTGGCACTCATCTCTCTTGCGAGAGTTGTGTGCTGTAGTCTTTTTATATTTACTAATGTTTGTTTTGATTTATGTTTACGACAGTTGTGTGATGTAGTCTTTTTTTATTAATGTTTGTTTGTATTGTATTGTGTTTTAGAATGGCACTCATCTTTCTTGTGAGAGTTGTGTGCTACAGTCCTTTTTTATTAATTGATGTTTGTTGTGTATTGTGTTTTAGACTAGAACTCATCTCTCTTGCGAGAGTTGTGTGCTATAGTCTTTTTATATTTACTAATGTTTGTTTTGATTTATGTTTGAGACTAGCACTCATTTCTCCTATGAGAGTTGTGTGTTGCAGTTTCAGTTTCTATATAAATATTTGTTTTTTGTCAGAGGCTGGCACTCATCTCTCTTGAGAGAGTTGTGTGTTGCAATCTTAGTTTTGATAGACATGTTTATTTGTAGGATCTCTTGGTATGGCACTCATCTCTCTTATGACACATGTGTAATGCAGTCTAACCTTAGCGATGTTTTCATAGATGCTTATTCTAACACTCATCTCTCACTTGAGATTTGTGTACTACAGTCTAAGTTTAGAGATGTTTTCATAGACACTTATTCTGGCACTCATCTCTCTAAGAGTTATGTGATGTAGTCTAAGTTTGATATCATGCGATGTGCTCATACACACTTAGTCTGGCACTCAACTGTCTCTTGATAGTTGTGTGTTGCAGTTGAGGCCTAGTGTTAGATGTGAAGACCACGGTTAGTCAATGTTAAACACTTAATCTCACACAATAACTAGATTTTTTGTGATTTGATTTACTGTAGTCTATTACATGAATTGAGTTTAAGTTGAGAGGTTATATCTAGGTCATTTTTGGAATTTCTTGCATTGTTAATTGTCAATGCTTGCTCAGTTTTTAATCGTACCTAGCACTAAATTCTTTTTTAAATTCTGTGTTGCAGCTTATTGCATATTAGATGTCTCATGCAGGTGAGAAGAGAAAGTCTCAGCATCTTGATCTCAGTCAAGCTCAGAGGAAGGTGCTGAAAAATGAGAATGTGCACTTCTTAATGAATGTCGATCAGGACATCATTGAGATGGCTTTCAACAATGGTGAAAGCGGTGTACAAAATCTAGCTAGGACCATGACAGAGTGTGGAGTGAGCACCCTATGTGAACAATTTCCAGATGTATTTCTAGCAGAATCTGTAGATTAATTCATGCACCACTTCACCTTGGAGAGTCGACAATGTCTTGGTCAAATAGATCAAGGCATCACCTCTTGTGACACAAAGTGGGAGGGTCCCACTGTAGAAGCCAGGGTCGCATACATTAAGAATGTGTGGTGAGGTTTCAAAGGCAAAGGAGCTACCTCGTCCTTCCTTCCACCAATGCACCCACACTCCCAAGAACCACCATAGCCACAAGCATCATTGCATCCATCGTAGTCACAAGCATCATTGCATCCACCGTAGCAACAAGCATCACTACAGCCACTCTGTCCACAAACACCAATGCATCCACCACAAACTATCTTCTCCCGTATCCCTTTTCCCAAAGTTCTTGTACACAGCCTCCCCTTTCCGACCCTACCATATCCATACCCAAAAGCAATTCCTCCACTTGTTCCACGTCTCCCATCACATGCACATCCAAATTTTGCAACTTCTTTTGCATGTCCATTTGTGCCTCCTATTGCATGTGCTGACCAGTTTCCCTCTCCTTCATACTCGTCTACACTAGGAATGCACAATCTATCTACATGTGTAGATAGGGTGCCCTCTCTAGCATTCTCTCCTTCATATTCGCCTGCACAAGCACCACCAATAGCACCCGCATCACATGGCCTGCATGAACATGCACAAGTGACAACACCCGTGCGACCCACACTACTTCAACTATGTGACGTTTGATTCACACCCAATCCAACTATGGGCACAGGCACACGTGGAACTGTCAGCATGTGCAATATTCTTATCACACCATTTGATCCCCGAACAATTTATGCATGCAAGTTGTTGAAGCACTCTGTCCTACCGATGTGTTGAAGGCAAAAGCCTTTGAGGAAGCCACATGCCTGGGCGATGTCGTACATCCGGGCATCATTCGAGCTATAGGTCTAGTACATGATGATAATCCAATGATAGTATTTCTATTTTGGAATGCAAATAATTTAGAAAGATGGCTGACCTACCTCGGACATGATGAAAAGCAACCATCTTTGGTGGGACACAAAGATGATGCAAAAATGTCTGCTAGAGCTCCACGGGTCCATGAGCATGTTTTTGATCTTTTAAGTGCACTTGTATGAACTATTCATTACATGCACCAACACAATGTCCTACATAATGATTTGCATGCACGAAACATTATGCTACATTTCTCTGAGTCATCTGAGGTAGTGTATCTAGGCATTTGTGATTGGGGAATGATGACACCAATAAGTACTAGCAAGCATTATCCAACATTACCCAATAATAGTCCCAACACTAAATATTTTTCCATGTCGCTCCGGAGTGCCTATGCACAATCCCCCACCTTTCAATGTTGCACAAGATGTGTACGCAATGTCCCACCACATTATGAAGATCATGGATATTTGCAGACCATCTACTAGTATTGGACCCACAGAAGCTTTAATTGGGTGGCTACGACAACTTATAGTTTAAGGAAAGTCTGCACAACCAAACAATCATCCAAGCACTGCTAATTTTTGTGGTGTTTTTTATATTGCTACTACCAAATAAGGGCCCATACAACTCAGTCCCCACCAAGGACTTAGACCAACAAATGATTGAGTCTCTCTTGAACAATTTGTAATATGAATTTTTGAACATGATTACTTGTAACATTACTATTTCTGTATATCATTGAGTCTCCATTCCATGATTAAATGCATATTATTTAAATATTGTTTGTATATTTGAAATTCAAGTTTGTAATATTTAAGGTGATACATGTCATGTTGGTAGAATTTCATGAGATTGTTTGTATATTAAATATTGTTTGTATATTTGAAATTCAAGTTTGTAATATTTAAGGTGATACATGTCATGTTGGTAGAATTTCATGAGATATTGTTTTGATATTGTTTGTATAAGAATTGATGCGATAAGTGTCATGTTGAATTTAATTGTTTAATTTGGTATACATTATATAAATTAATTCTATCTACATGTCATTTTTAAGGTTAAATATGAGCAAGGATGGAGAGAATGTTCTACCACAGGATCCTCCCCAACCACAAGAACCACCAGAGAATCCTCCAATTCATGAGGATCCAAAAGCATCATTTGTGCCTCAAGAGGCTGATTTAGTGGATCAACTAAATCATGCTGAGGCTTAAGCTATCTTGTAGGCCCAAAGAGAGATGTTGGGAAGGGAGGGATTGGGTATGTTTGCCACTGATCCAGTGAATGACGACACCATGTAGGGTGCTTTAGCAAGTACAAAGGCTTTGTCCATCGGAGTTCATAAGAAACACCTTGTTTCTTCGATCCAAAAATGCTAGAAACAAATATGCACAGCCCAAGTTGTTAGACCTATGGCACAAAACCCTTTCCCACATCCTTATCTAGTGATTCATAGAGGTGGAAGGGTGCATCCCCAACAACTAGCAGATACCCATATTCTTCATTTAGTAGGTGTACGTCCATGACATCTTGCATCGACGTGTGAATTGGAATGATAAGTTTCACCTGTCGGGAACAAGAAATGGACATCCTATAGAGTGCAAGTGAGCAAGATTAGAGAACAGAGAGCCCATGTCTCTAAGGCCTTGCATGCTAACTCCCCAAGCACATAGTGACCTTGTTGACTTGGCAATGTCTTCCATACCTCTTTGTTAGTAGGGTGTTACTGCTGAGGAGTTACAAGCTCACCTTGCATCTCAATCTAAAGAGATTGAGGACTTGTGAGCATGTGTATACATGTTGGAGGCTGACCTTGCACACTACAGAGATGCTTTTGTGAACTTGGATGCCGCTAAGGATATTGAAACATTTGATTTTAACGACCTCACCAATCTAGATTCTCAAGTTACAAGACCAAGCACTCAAGGAACGGTAGATGTGGGACCTAGTACATCTAGCCCCACTAAGAATTTTGTGCACCAATTGCAATACAAACTAAATTTAGTTCATACATAACTTTATAAATTTCATCTTGAAATATAATGATCCAGATTAAGTGCATAATGTGGATTAAGTGGATTAAGTAGTTTAAGTGGTTTTAAGTGGATTAAGTGGTTTAAGTGTATTAAGCAGTTCAAGTAGTTTAAGTGGATTGAGTGGATTAAATAGTTTAAGTGCTTTAAGTGGATTGCGTAGACTATGCAAAGATAATGTAAAGTTATATTGGTCCGGATTAAGTGCATAATGTGGATTAAGTGGATTATTTGGATTATGTGAATTAAGATGGATTAAGAGGATTAAGTGGATTAAGATGGATTGAGTAGTTTAAGTGGATTAAGTGGATTAAGTGGTTTCAGTGGATTAAGTCATTTAAGTGGATTAGGCAAATAAAATGGACTAATTAGTTTAAGTGGTTTAAGTGGATTATGTGGACGTTGTAAAGTTAATGTTGAAATATTGAAATGTGTTGAAGTGGATTAGTGCCCATGATAGCTAGATCAACCCTTGCGACTTGAAAATATAAACTTTGATTGTGCATATATGATTATTCTCCCCTTTTTCTCAATGTTACCTTTGATGTTCCTTGAAAGTATTTGCAAGTCACAAGGTCGGCTTTAGCTATTATGTATACCAAATCATCCACAAACTGAATAATTATAACATAACAACATAACTCGTAGCCCATAAGTCTTTCAAGTACAAAATGAGACGATGGATATGAGCATATGCACTTTTCCATCGCTTAACATATTCTCTTACCCATCCCCTCACATGCAACATACCAACCTACATATTTAGAGCTTCATCCATGCGCTTTCAAGAACAAAATGAGACAAGATGGGTATGAGCATATGCGCTCTTCCATCGCTTAACATATTCTCCTATCCATCCCCTCATGAGCAACATACCAACCTACATATTTAAAGCTTCATCCCTTCACTTTCAAGTTAAAAATGAGATGAGACGGATATGAGCATATGGCTTTTCCATCACCTAATATATTCTCCTATCCATCCCCTCATGTGTAACATACAACACTCTATATTGTATTTAACATAGGTATGATATTGTCTATCTCTTCAACTTCACTATTGTCACTGAGTAGCTCAAGCTCATCTTCTTCTTCGCTAAATGCACCCTTGGCAACTATTTTTGGAGTCAATCATTGCCCAGCAAGTCTCATTACATTGGCTTTTCTTGCTGCCCTAGCCATAACATTGAACCCTTTCAACAATCGCAGATTCCCAAAGCAAAACCCCAAAATCATATGCACTCCAATTTTGGTCACATGCACCCAATGATGCAACAATAGAGAGCACATGTGTTGCAACATGCTGCAACTCCAATGTCTCTCCACTATATTCCTTCCACCAAGTAGGTGCAATCATCGTCTTAATAGCATCAAGATTCCAAGGATCTCCAAAACAGCCTTCATGGTTTGTATATCTCACTCGTTGTTGGTAGTCCAATTTTCCTTGATCTCCTGAAAGCAAGTTCTTACAAACCCCTTGAAAGCTACTTATGGCTTTTGGATTCTACGATTGAGCATGCATTTGATATTGTGGATGTATTGCAAACGCGGCTCCATGCAAAGGAGTGCACATTTGCTTCCATCTCTTATCAGCCAAATATACCACCTATTGCTTTTCCCTAGGTGCAAAGTGCACGAATTCTTTAACATGTCATATTTCTTTGGACATCTTCCAATACACTTTACCTATAACAAAGGCATCGGCATCGACCATCCTCAACACTATCACAAATGGCTCTACACCTTCTTTTATTATTTCTACATTTTTCCAGAATGTTGATGATTGCACAACATGTACACTATTACTACCTCATATTGTATACTACGTCTTTTTCTCGAGCCAATTTGCCCATCGTCTATCAACAACAGTCTCACTTGACACACTTCCAAAAATCTAGCAAGAACCAGAAAAGAGGTGGTGAATCTAGTTTGACAAAGCTGCCTTAGTTGCTTCATAGAGTGCTCTCTGAATATTGCATGCAAGTATTGATGGCTCTTTATAAAACTAACTATAGCATTAGCATCTTGTAGCATTGGTTGCACAAACGGCAATTGTCCAATATCTTTCAATAATAAGTTGAGAGTATGAACACTACATGGCACCCATGTCAGAGTGGGAAACTTTGCACTGATCATCTCACCCGTAGTCTTATAATTTGATGCATTATCTATTACTAACACAATAACATTTTCATTGCCACCATGTAGTGTCACTATACTCTGCATATACACTATGAGGAAATACAAATGAACACACAGTGCATCATCTACTGAAAACATAGATAACAAGAGAAGAAGATCACCACAATATTGCATAACATGTACATATCTCAGAGTAAGAGCTCATATATCTCTCTGGAAAGAATAGAATCGGAATGCTAGTAATAGCACATGTACAAGAACAAGATATCGGTTAGGAACTATTGAAGAGCCAAACCACCAGCCGTTGCAACTAACCTACCCATGCACACCCCTCACAGTCATTGTTGCTCACCCCCATGCTTATGCAATAACACATGGCACTCACGGTGGACTGTGTGAATCCACAGTAGATACCCATACCCCATGACAGACATCAATATGTGCTTGTGCATCCGTGCAACAATAATTTTGGGCATAGCCTTGGTAGAGAACTAGGTGCAACTTAGGAACATCACAACCAATCACTAAAGATGCATGAAAACAAAGCATCTCTTTCCAAATCTATCTAAACTGAGTAAGAATCGAGCTATCATCCCTTGCTTGCACAATAACACAAAATGCTCCAAGTGCTCTTCGAACTGCGAGGCTACTTGACAACCACCACTATGACCTCTTACTCTTCATCCGGACATGAAAAGCACTACAAATGTGCACCAGTCACCCTAATTTTGCTTGGTCCTGCATCACTGCGTACACTCAACTCCGGTCATAACTGTTGAGTAGGCCCAGCCACTCGAGCTTGCATCAGCAGTCTCTTGCTGCCTCTTTAGCAGCCAAATCTTCAATAGGCGATCCTTTTCCATATCCATCAACCACTGCAAAGGATGCGATTTTAACCAATCCACTGGCTGATGCATAGGTTACTGCTCAATAGGAATTATCTCTTCAAACCATGCACCCTATGGCAATTGCTATTGCCAGCACTCTTCTTGTGTATCTCGTCATTGGATTATAATCAGCTCGTACAAAGGGGGATCAGTCAAACTACAAAAGTGAGTTTGCTTATTATAAAACTTCTCCAAAAATTGATCCACTTGATTCCACCAAGGAGGGCAAGGAGGTAAAGACATGCTGAAGGAATGGGCACATATCTCAACAACCAAAAACAAAGAGAATGCCTTTGCCGCCTCAAAATCTATACCTTTTTTCCTGATCGAGCAATAGCTTCTACAATGTCTTAAGCCAATTCTTCATATTTTGCATGCCAATCTTCCTCAGCAAGAGCTAACTCCGCAACCACTCCTTTACCCTTGTTTGCATTACCACTCCCATTTATGGAAGCACTTGTACCCAACACCATCTATGCCTGAGGACCACTTTGTGGCACTGACCTCGCACTGGCACCCATATCACCATCTGTATCTGGATGGCATTGGTGCGGAACAATAGCCCTACATGTCTGCGGAGCCATCACTTCTCACCAGCATGCAAACTATCTATCCCACTCCGCGTGCATGTCTCCTTGCAAAGCATCAAGGAGTGAACCCATCTGCTCCATGTTGACACTAACCATGCCAAGGAAGGCTCACAAATATTCAGTCAGTCCATGGGTAGTACGTTGGTGCAACAACTCATCCTAAATTCCCAAAACATACTCCAAATGCAACTGCTAGGTGGTCTCTCAGTGAGCTTTGCTACTTGCACTTGTGCTTCTAGGACAGCAACCCGCTCTTCCAGTTGTTGTATCCTTGCATTCTGACTTCGTAGGGCCTCATTCTCATTATGCAATTAAAAAACTTCAGTCTCTAAGGCCATAACTCTGGAGGGATCGATCCCCGCAGAACACTGTGTCACAAGCCAAGCTAGCAGCTGTGCACAAAATTAAAGTGTGTGTCAGTTGTAGTCGTAATGACAATCTAGCCGAGGGTGTTGCACAGACCACATCCCAAGCTTGGAGACCGCAATGACTTCCTCTGTTGTTGTTGCCCGCACTGCCTTCGTCCTCACTACTACCACCACAATGGATGTTGCCACTATGGTTGTTAATGTGCGCTGGAGCTGATCCAGCCATCATTGAGTAAGAGAACCACCAACCACCAGACTTCCTGATGAAATACCCACCACTATCAATACAGGTGCCACCAAAACAGTTACCCACTCGAAAAGTACCGGTGGGGGAGGTGGAGGCATCACATTGAGCTACGTTGACGATAACCCACTGCAAAACAAACTCTTAGGCACCCCTGTTGACGCCATGATTGCATGGGAAGGAGTAAGGGGAGCAATAGAGGGAAGCACTCCTTATATGATTCGAGTACCTTGATGCCTCTACTTCTTAGGGTCTTGACCAAATGAGCCTTTAGCAACATAGTACAGAGGTCCTTCTGGCTCAAGGGTCAAAACTAGTGCCATATTCCTTCAAGGAACAGCAGAGTCAAGCTATAAGGGAAACAGAACTTCCAAAATCTGGCCAATATTAAATTCACAACTTTTCTTCTCTACTACTATTGCCACCCTCTATGCCGAGCTACATGGATTCTCTCCTTCAAAACACATGCCCAAGGCACTTTGCTACCGCGATCATCCCATGAGACCTAGGGGTAATCGCGTAGGTCTTTGCTTGCAAACAGACGGGGGACTCCAAAATCCAGCAATAAAGATCACGAACTTAAACATCTTTGCAAGTGCTTAGCTTGTACTCACCTCTAGCTAGGTTGACAAACTTGACCACCATCTCTTCAACTAAACATGATGGTTGCACAAATAGCTCCCCATCCATCGAAAATCATAGCCGCCACCACTAATAAATCAATTGAGTGGTGAGTACCCTATTCTCTCCCAAAAATTCCACAATTGAATCCGAGTGCAAGTTGTTGTGGCAAAGTGCTAGTGCCGCCAGGTGAATGCTCACCTTCAGCCAATCAATGCTACTAAAACTTTGAATCCTCATCCTTTGCAAACGTGCGTCGATAGACTGAGAATCAATATACGCTAATGGGATGAAAGGATGAAATTACACGTGTGCCATCACCATAGTGATGTGAAGCAAGGGAAAGCAAAGAGACCTGAATGCAGTTATAATAAGGAAGACGAAGTAAGCTGAGAGAACTAATAGTGCGATGAGGAAGACTAGGAACACTATAGGTACATGCAGAAAAGTGACAAAAAATTGCATTTGAGATTCGCCAATGCCCCTCCTTGATGTCAGGGTATTGCATGGCAGTTGGGATAGGACCTCAAAGAACACTTCTGTCATCATGCATCTTACCATACTGCCACATGTCCTCCCATGATTGGGAGGAAGAGAAAGGGGGTTGCGAGATGAAGAAAGCATGGCACCACTAGCGGAGAATGGCAGTGATGCCAATACTTCCACATCAACCTAGGAAATTTGCACCTCATTAGATACCAGAAATGGTCACTGAAGACTCCCATCATGATGATAAGGATGTGGGAGAGGAGAGCACGCACAAAGGGTTAAGGAGACACCAAAAGTGGTGGAGCAAAAGCTACTCTAGCTTATTCCTCTATCATATATATATGAGTATACATGGGCACTTTTCAAGTGGGTGGGCACACTGCCCTTTACCCCAATAACCTCCCACTTAAAGGCAGTGTTCCTTTAAGGGAGTATAGTACACATATAATATAATCAGCCATAGGTTGAAAAACAAGATGACCAGACCATCATCCTATGCCCATTGGCACTTTACAATGTGCAAAATGCATAGAGGATAAGCTGTTAGTAGACATCAGGTTTGCAGGATCAAAATGACAAGCTATAGATGCCTATCAACCAAGATCTCATGCCAGATCTCACTGGGAGAGTGAACTCTCACCACCACGTGCTCTTGTGCTAAGTCCATAGCACTCAAATTGTCATTGTGCAAAGAAAATGTCTCTGTACCACCTATGACCATAAGCACATGCCCTACAATAGACCTCTGCTGGTCTACCCAACCTGCATCACTTGGATGCTGCTCCTAGAAGCATAAGGACCTGATGTCCACAACCGCTTCCCTACTACCAAAATCTACCATAATCATGCTACCAACTCCCACTGCAATGGAAGCAAGAACCGGAAGTGTAGCCCCAATGGCAAACATGTGAGACCAAGTCTCAACACAGTCATAGATGCATGAAGTACTATGGCTGCCATATCAACCATAACTTGCTGCTCAACTGATAAAACATGAAAACTTTCTTGTTTCTGCAATGCATGCATCATAGAGAATCATGATGATTGTGAGAACATTGCAACTGTGAAGACATGGAAGTGAGTTCAAGTTTTTCCTCTACGTTCATATGGAGTGACAACCAATGGAGAGACAAATGACTCACCACAGTTTGGGGAGAGTTTTTATGACCTCATTGACTGTCTGGAAGAGCGAGATAACTTTGCAGCAGTCGTTGCCTTTGGGGAGAACGAGGAATATGACCCATACTTTTTGTTGTAGTGCACAAAACATAAGCACAAGGTCAAGGAAGCATTTAAGGATAATTGGGGAACAACCTAGTATGAGAAGTGGGATGTAGTAGTCAGAGCTTTTTGGTACAAAAAAGCATCCAAGAGAGGTAGCAATTACGAACTGCTACATAAGAGTCAACAAACATTTGTGTACTCTCATCTAGTAAGAGCTATTAAGTTCCAGATGCAACCTGTGCCACAATGAAAGAAGGGCAAGAGTGTCTTCAAATTGGATTTAGACACGATGAGCACATCTTGGGATGTCTTGGAGCAGTGGAAGAGGATGACTGAGATAGTATAGTCTCATTGCAAGGAAACAATATTCCACTTATCCTAGAAAATGGAAAATGTATTTGAGACTATGCTTCTTTTAATAAATCCCAAACTAACCACCGCACTTATTTGTGTAAATCCCAAATGATAAATCCTATGCTTTTTAGTATATCCCAAAAAACCACCATGCTGGTTTTATTAAATTATTTTTGTAAATCCCAAACAGTAAATCCCATGCCTGTTTTTAGTATATCCCGACAACCATCGCACTGGTAATAACTCCATTCACAAATCCATTCGTCTTGTAATAATAGAAGCAAACCACCACGCTGTGGCTGTTAATGTCCTAGTGCAACCAACCACCGCACTAGCATAACTCATCCTATACTACTACCATGCTATCCCTGCACTACTACCGTGCTATCCTAAAATTTGTTACACAATGCTATACTAAAACAGTCCCCTTTAGACTAATTCTATTTTACCATATTTCAATCACCGGGCTACTTAAAACATTTAAGTACTAACATGGAAGCAGTTCAACACAATAATAGGTATTACGAGCACCATAGATCTTGGATGATGGCAAACCGAGAAAGTTCACAAGTCCAAGAAATGCCTGCAAGATTTTTACTTTTTCAAAATACGACATTTTTCAGCTCAAGGAAATTCCAAACTCCCAACTATCTTATCAAGCTCTCTACAATAAGCATCTCTCAGCTCTTTAGCCAATCTAATGGACTATCGTAGAGGTCTTCACACACTCGGATCACACACTTCTTGCTTGTCTCTGCCGACTTGTACACCCATAGTAACTCCTCCTTTTGCTTGGGGTCCTCTTCATCTTGGTATTTGCACTCTATACAACTTTGTGCCTCCATCATGTCCTGCCAAAAGAAACCTACATCATGAGCTTGACAAGTACCATAAAACACTAGGAAAAACAATAGCCAGGGAGATTAATATTCACCGTCTTTGCTGACTCCAAGTAATACACCCACCACCGAAGCATGCTTCCTTGTAGCTATTTTCCTCCTTATTCTCCGGATCTATTCTGCGAGGAGGTAATCCAACATCATTTTTAGATAGAACAAAAGCATTCCAAAGTATTTTGGATATGCCATAGATTCGTAGTATGTGGATTGGTGTACAAAGTTTTGGGGCTAGATTTCATAATGGGCTCTTAGTTGTGTTTGCATTGCACTTAAAAGGGAGAGAGTTCATTGAGCCCGACCTTCTCATTCTTCAGTCTCACAGTAGTCTAATCAAAATATTTTCTCACATTAATTGTCTAATCGAAATATTTCGATATTTTAGTCTCACATTAGTTGTCTAATCAAAATCTTTCGTCTCACATTAGTTATCTAATCGAAATCTTTTGTCTCAATTATGGTCCTTGGCATGTCAAAGGACACTATCTAGTCACATAGCTGAGAAAACATTGCCCAAGTAAACTCTAGAGAAGATTAACAATTCAATGATTACACATAGATTACATATATTACATCTCAAAGACTCCTTTCCTTCAGGTTACATCTCAAGGACTCCTTTCCTTCAGGGGTCTGGTTCCACATTGCTTTGAGCAAGCCGCCTTTTTGAGCTCCCTGATTGCAGGCTTGGCCCTCCTTGCTCATTTCCTTGCTCCTTTCTAGAAGGGGGTTGGTTCCTTCCTTCGAGGGCCCGGCCCCTCCATGTCAGTTCCTCTTTCCTTGATTTGAGCTTCCTAGTTGCAAGCTCGGCCCTTCTCGCTCCTTTCCTAAAGGGGGTTGGTTCCTCCCTTCAGGCTCCTTTAGCTCTTGCAGTTAGGCTTGACCTTGGCCTTCTTTAATTTGAGCTCCTTGTCTTTTGCATTTTTTTCCCAAATGGCAAATTGAGCTACAACATCTACTTTCTCGTCATAGATAGCTATAGCATGCAGGCACATTTGATCTGTCCATGACCCGGGCAATGGCAAATGGCATTCTCTACAACTAGATCTTGCATGCACAGAAAAAAGCATGCATAGGGTGGATAGCAAGATAGGCATCCAATTTAACTATTGCGGCCGTCAATACCACACTGTTGCTTTGGACATGACAAAGTTGCTTCTTGATTCCTTCCTCCCTCATCCTAAGGCTACGGATGTTCTCTTTCATCTCCTCCACTCGTTGCTCACTTTGTGCAACAACTTCATCTGAATCCCTTAGCATCTATTGAACCTGCTTAAATTTCTCAAAAACATCAAGATGGGCCATTTCCAAGACTTCCACTCTAGTTTGGAAATCTCTCAGGACGGTTGAATGCTTTTCAAAACTATTAAAAGCCACGGCAAGCTCGTGCATAACCCTATCGTAATCTTGTTGGAGGGTCTTGTAGCTTACTCTTTGAACTTCCAACAGGGTTTCGAAAAAACAACCCTCACCATGGTTGCTGCAACTTGCTCCGCCGTGGTTGCTCTCTACATCCTTCCTGGCCTAGAGAGTTGCCTCGTTGTCTTCTCTAACCCGACTGCTCTATGCCCCATCCTTCCTATCCTTGAAGGTCTCTTGCAATTTGTGCATCACCTTTCTAGTTTCTACATTCTCCCTTTTTAGCTCCTTGGCATCATCTGGTCTTTTTCAATGTTCAATGCGTTCAGCATGTTGTAGAGCCATTTGTAAAGATCCACCTGCATATGTTGATAGAGAACAAGCTATCCATGCACCGATGTGCAGGAAATGGTTCCACCAGGTACTCCTACAGGTACACAATCAAGGGCAGATGATGGATCATATATTGGTGGAAATGATGAGCCAAATCTGGCTGACATGGCAAGCGGGACAACAGGCAGTAATTTTCTTGAGAAGATCAACTAGAGTGTTTAGACCACCTAAGAGATATGTTCCAGGGGCAGACTATGTGATGCTTACTGATTGCAGGGAGCCTTCTTGCAATAGGAGGCTATGATGTGCAAGGATCAGCACAAGTGGGAGTATGCTTTGCAATTATATATGAATTCACTCATAAAGAATAAGACTTGGAACTTGGTTTCTTTGCCACATGGAAAGAAAGCATTGCCATGTAAATGGGTCTTGTGGGTCTACAAGATGAAGGTCACAGGTGATGATGTGCCTAAGTACAAGGCCCGTTTGGTTGCTAAGGATTCAATCAAGAGAAGGGTGTGTACTTTGATGAGATCTTCTCTTCGGTTGTGAAGATGACCACACTTAGGTGCATACTTGGACTTGTGGCAGCAGAGGATATGGAGCTTATGCAGATGGATGTCGACAGTTTTCTTGCATGGAGATGTGCATGAGGAAATTTATATGGTACAGCCAAAGGCTTTGAAGAAAAGGGAAAATAACATTTGGTTTGCAAGCTAAAAAAGAGTCTCTACGGTCTTAAGAAAGTTCCTAGATAATGGTATCAAAAGCTTGATGCTTTCATTTGGTTCCAAGGTTTCACAAGGAGTGATATTGATCACTGCCTTTACATTAAAAGGGCTAAGGATAATAGCCTGATACTCATGGCACTTTATGTGGATGATATTCTATTGGCTAGCATGAACACTTATGATCGGGATGCATTAAAGCCCAAGTTGCATGAGGCCTTTGACATGAAGGATTTGGGACCTAGAGGTCATATTCTTGGTATGCGCATCATGTGTGACCGGCGGAGTAGGAAACTCCTTTGGCTCATAGAAGGAGTATGTTACAAAAGTATTGTAGCATTTCAATATGGAGGTGGAGGCATTGGGAGGTTGTTAAGTGCATCATGAGGTACATTAAGGGTACCAACGAGATGTGCATCTGCTTTGGCAGAGGAGAGATGCGTGTACTTGGGTACACAGATTCAGACGATGCAGGGCACATGGATACCAGGAGATCACTTCTAGTTATGTGTTCACCTTTGAAAGTGGTGCAGTGTTGTGGATGTCTTGTGTATAGAAGAGCATTGCTTTGTCTAACACAGAGGTTGAGTATGTTGCAGCCAACCACATAGGGTTGCAAGGAGGCTGTATGGCTTGATTGGCCAATGGGAGATTGTTGAGATATCGAGCTCCACTCGCGATATGCCAGGGTGACCGTTGTGTATTTATGTCACCGACTTGTTAGCTGGAGATGCGGTTGGTACACCACCCACGAATAATAGCTGGATGACAGCTATCCTTATCTACACTAGTTCGTGGCTCAGTTAATATGGCACCTTAGTTAGTTGAGTTTGGTTTGAGACCCACATATAGGGTTCTTCTATTTTCTTTGTACTTGAGTTCTTTTGGCTTTCACAACTAAGAAGAGGAAAACTGTTTTCAGCCTCCACCTTTGTGTGTATTCCCCCATTGTGCATGTGAGAAAGCCGCAAGTGAGAGTCCTTCCCTCTCTCCCACTATCTTCACATGGTATTAGAGCCTTGTTCGTGGTAAGGAGCTCAAGAGAGCAAACCAAGTTCGCAGTGTCCTGGTAAGAGGACCAGTGTTGCTTTCCTTTTTCGAGTTTGGGAGCAAATCTCTGCAGGTAGCACAGCCGGAAGTGCAAGAGGGCACGTTTTGGAGGCGGAAGTTCTCTGCAGGCACTCAGAAAAAGGCCCTGTTTTTGCTGTGCGACCACTGTTCCACAGGTCGGTGAAAAGTTGCTGCAGAAATTGCATCGTATGCCTGTGCGCAGAGACATTGGGAGTTGCAGATTCATGCTTGTTGCCTGTTGATGCAAAATCGTCACTAGGAAGTGATTGTGTGGTGAAATACCACTTTCGTCAGTTTTGCAGATCTGCCCGTGTGAGGCAAAAGCTGTGTTTTTTGCAGTGACAGAATATTTTACAGTGTTCTGTAATGGCATCTGATTCTCTTTCACAGATTGTCACTGAAAAGCTTGACAAGAACAACTTCCAGGCATGGAAGTTTAGAATGACGAATTTCTTGATGGGAAAAGGCTATTGGGAGTTCATTACAGGAAATGAAGAAGAACCTGTTCTTCCTAATGTTCCCAATCAACAAGAAATGCAGGCATTCAAAGGATGGCATGAGAGAGCCAGGAAAGTTATGTACTGGCTGTCTATCAGTATTTCGGACTCCATGATTGTGCATATTTAGGATGCAAGTACGCCAAAGGAGGCATGGGATACTTTGGCAAAAATGTACAGCACAAATACGCAAGCCAGGAAAATGTAGCTCAAGCAGGAGCTGCACAATGTGCAATGAGAAAATATGAGCATCAATGACTACCACATGAAGGTGAAGAAAATTGTGGATGCACTTGCTTCCATTGGGTCGCCAGTGGATGATGACGATTTAGTTTCTGTGACCTTGAATGGTCTAGGAAAGGACTATGCACAGTTCCAGACATCCATTGCCGTCCGTGAAAAATTTCCTGATTTTGAGGAGTTGATTGCTCTTCTAATTTCTGAAGAGCAGAGAAATGGTGGTGCATCTTCTTCAGCAGGAACTTCAAAAGAAACTGTCTTCTACTCAAATGCTGGCAGAGGCAGAGGCAGAGGTAGAGGAGGCCGATCTGCAGGCCATGGTAGAAATCAGAATATGCAACAAATGCAAGGAAACCAGTCCTATGCAGGAGGACGTGGTAACTCTAGAGGCAGGGGGACCCAAAGAGATCGTGGTGGATGGCAGAGAGGCCAAAATGCAAACAGCAATGTTGAATGCTACTATTGTGGTAAAATGGGGCATATGGCTAAAGACTGCTACAAAAAGCAGAATGACATTATGAATGGAAAATTGCAGCAAGGCAATTATGCATCCTCTAGTAGACAGGGTGATGACAGAAATGAGCATTTGTTTATGGTGCAGCATATGACAAATTCTATGACAAGTGCAGAAGAAAGCAATGATGTGTGGTATGTTGACTCAGGTGCATCAAACCACATGACAGGTCATGCTGAATGGATGCAGGATGCAAGGAAAATGGAAAAACCAAGATTTGTGGAGAATGGTGATGATACTGCACATCCTATTGTGCAGATTGGCAAAATTCCTTTGTCTATGCAGGATGGGAAAAAGAAATACTTGTCTGATGTATTTCATGTCCCGAACATCACCAAGAACCTGGTTTCTGTTGGTCAGATGGTTGAGTAGGGCTTGCAGGTCAGATTTAATCCTCATGGATGCTTTGTTGAGGATATGAAAAATAATGGTCGCTTGATAGCAAAAGGAAAGAAGAAGGGCAGGATGTTTACGTTGGATGCGGACATGCCTGAATTGAGTGCAGTAATGTTTGCACATGGGACCGGTGTAGTTGCAGATATTGATATCTGGCACAAACGCATTGGTCATGTTAATATACAGCGACTTAAATCAATGCAAGCCCAAAATATTGTTGCAGGATTGCCTAAATTCAAGGTTGCAGAAATGCACAAGGTTTGTGAAGCCTGTCAATTTGGGAAACAGGCAAGGAAACCTTTTCCTAGTGTTCAAGAGAGTAAAAAGCCATTGGAATTAATCCACTCTGATGTGTGGACTACTAAAGCTGCATCTATTGGTGGCTGTCACTATTTTGTCACATTTATTGATGACTTCAGCAGAAAACTTTGGGTGTATTTTATGAAAAAGAAAAGTGAAGTGTTTGGGCACTTCAAAGCTTTCAAAGCTATGGTTGAAAAAGAAACAGGCCTGCAAATAAAATGCCTAAGGTCAGATGGAGGGGGAGAGTACCTCTCAAATGAGTTTGCAAGGTTCTTGCAGGAGCATGGTATAAAGTAGCAATATTCATGCAGTCATACCCCACAGCAAAATGGAATTGTAGAAAGGAAAAACAGGCATATTGGAGAGGTATCTCGGGCTATGCTAAATGAAAAAGATCTACCAGATTATTATTGGGCTGAAGCAGTTGCTACAGCAGTTTATATAATGAACAGGACTCCCACTGCAGCAATACATAGCATGACGCCAGAGGAGATGTATACTGGTAGGAAACCAGATATTTCTCATTTGAAAATTTTTGGTTGCATTGCCTATGTCCATGTGCCAGATGAGTTGAGGTCCAAGTTGGATCCAAAAGCTGAAAAGTACGCCTTTATTGGTTATTCTCTGTAGCAGAAAGGGTATAGATGCTATAACCCCTCTACTCGTAAGTTTACAGTGAGCAGAGATGTTGTTTTTGATGAGATAAGCAGCTGGTATAAACCAGTAAATGTGATGATTAATGTAGATGCACAAAATGGTAATGCTGCACAGAATTCACAGCAGCAATCACAAAATATCAGTGGACCTGCAGTGTCCTCTAGTAGTGGTTCACATACCTCGCCATGGACAGGTAGATTGAGATCGGGAGAATCTCCTCAAAACAATGCAGATAGTGGTATGCAGGTATCACAAAAAGGAAAAGAGAAGGTAGATCAGCCCATGTTTGATGTGAATGCAGGTCACTCTTATGTGGATGGTGAATCCAGTGGCTCAGCAGAGCAGAGCATTGATGATGAATTGGGTATTCCTTCTGTTGTTACACCTGGAGTAAGGAAGACCAGGGATGTTTTGAGAGCACCTGGAAGTGAGCCTATTTTGCACAGGTCTACCAGGGTTAGGTATCCTGTGGATAGGCTGAAATATGATGGATTTACAGCCATTCACTATGCCTATATGGTCAAAGTGATACAGGAACCAGAACCCACTTCTTTTGAGCAAGCCATGGGAAATGAAAAATGGGAGAAAGCCATGGATGAAGAAATGGATGCCTTGGATGCAAATGCTACATGGGAATTGGTGCCTTTGCCTAAAGACAAGAATGCAATTGGCTGTAAGTGGGTTTATAAGATCAAGCACAATGCAGATGGTTCTGTGAATAGATAGAAGGCAAGATTAGTTGTCAAGGGGTATGCACAGACATATGGCATTGATTATGAAGAAACTTTCAGCCCGGTTGCAAGGATGGCAACTGTAAGAGCAGCCATTGCTATGGCTGCATCAAAGGGATGGTCTTTACATCAGATGGATGTAAAGAATGCCTTCTTGCATGGTGATTTGCAAGAAGAGGTCTTTATGGAGCAGCCAGCAGGTTATGTTCATGCTATTCATCCTGAGTTTGTTTGCAGGTTGAAGAAAGCCTTGTATGGCTTGAAGCAAGCACCTAGAGCATGGTCTGACAAGATAGGACAGTATCTTGTCACTATTGGCTTTCAGATTTCCAAAGCAGATTTCTCACTCTATGTGAGAAAAAACAGAGAAAGGGATTATGCTGCTTGTCATTTATGTTGATGATTTGATCATCACAGGTGATAGTGATGAAGATATTCTTCATGTGAAAATGCTATTGAGGCAGAAGTTTGAGATGAAGGATTTGGGAGAGCTGCGTTATTTCTTGGGAATTGAGGTGATTAGATCACCAAGTGGGATACAGCTCTTGCAGAGGCAGTATGGACTGGACATGCTGTCCAAATATGGGATGACAGGCTGTAAGCCTATTTCAGTTCCTTTGGAGCAGAATGTGAAGCTGAGCGCGCAGATGCAGGTGAGCTTCTGGAAGACCCTACTATGTACAGACGCATAGTAGGAAGTTTCATTTACATGACTATTACCAGGCCAGATTTGAGCTATGCTGTTGGGTTGTTAAGTGAGTTTATGCAGGCTCCAAGGAAACCGCATTTGGATGCGGCTAGACGCATACTTAGGTATGTGAAGTCCACATTGCAGTATGGACTATTTCATGAGACTAGGGTTCAGATACAATTGCATGGATACACTGATGCTGATTGGGCTGGTAGTATTTCTGATAGACGATCTACCAGTGGATATGTGTTCTCTTTTGGGAGTGCTGCAGTCACTTGGAGCAGCAAGAAACAGCCTACAGTTGCCTTGTCGAGCACAGAGGCTGAGTACAGGGGTGCAGCAATGGCTGCATGTGAGGTGGCTTGGTTGCATAAGCTACTCTATGATATGCATCAGTCTACAGATGGGCCAGTTGTCATTTATTGTGACAACATGAGCAGCATACACTTGGCAAAGAACCCAATCTTTCATGCTAGAACAAAGCACATTGAGGTGCATTATCACTATGTGCGGGAGAAGGTTTTACTAGGTTTTATTGATCTAGTTTATGTCAGCACAGAGGATCAGGTAGCTGACATATTCACGAAAGCATTGGGCGCAGAGAAGCTGTGCAAGTTCAGAGACGTGCTTGGTGTGCAGGAATTGGGATTGAGCTCGAGGGGGAGTGTTGAGATATCGAGCTCCACTCGTGATATGCCAGGGTGACCGTTGTGTACTTATGTCACCGACTTGTTAGCTGGAGATGCGGTTGGTACACCGCCCATGAATAATAGCTGGATGACAGCTATCCTTATCTACACTAGTTCGTGGCTCAGTTAGTATGCCACCTTAGTTAGTTGAGTTTGGTTTGAGACCCACATATAGGGTTCTTCTATTTTCTTTGTACTTGAGTTCTTTTGGCTTTCACAACTAAGAAGAGGAAAACTATTTTCAGCCTCCACCTTTGTGTGTATTCCCCCATTGTGCATGTGAGAAAGCCGCAAGTGAGACTCCTTCCCTCTCTCCCACTATCTTCAAAGAGATTTGGGGATTCATACAGGTGTACCACCATTGCATAGTGATTGCATGAGTGCTATTTACCTAGCATGAAATCTGGTCTATCATGCAAAGACCAAACACATTCATCTTAGCAGGGAATCCGGTCTTTCATGCAAAGACCAAACACATTGAGCTCAGGTACCATTTCATCAGAGAGGCACTTGAGGACAAGAGCATAGGGCTTGCCAAGTTTCATACAGATGATAACCCTGCAAATATGGTGACGAAGAGTCTAGCTAGTTAGCAGTTTGAGTATTGCCGTGCATTGATGGGCATTGGATAGTAGTATGCTCACTAGTTGTCCTTCCTTAAAGGCACATTGTCCTTTAAGAGGGAGGTTGTGGGGGTTAAAGGCCATTGTGCCTTAACCCCATTTATGTACAATACTTAAACACATATATAAATGAATGACACAGAAGATTAGGGTGTTCTGCTTGCACCAAAACTTGTGTGGCTCTCTTCTGGCTCTCCCTCTCTCTCTCACCCTCTTCCATTCCGCTTTCGTTGAGAGCACTGTCACAAAGCAAGGCCAGAGATATTCAAAGAAATCCAACTATAGTGGACCAGTTGCAAGAGCACATTGAAAACTTTATGCATCAACTTAGCAAGCCATAAAACCCTGACAAGTCTAAGAAAAGGAGAGATGACAAAATGATCAGCGATGAAGATTCTTAGGAAGAACCAGGAGAGTTCTCCACCTCAACAAATTCAAAGGACCATAATGGGGCCAACCCCTCAAGAAAACGGATTGGAAGGAACAAAGAACTAGGGAGGCAAAGGCACCGAATGTGGAGTGGTAGCTGAAGAAAGACTTAGTGATCGTGGAGGGTGAAGAAGCAATAACAACATCAAAAGCAACTCGAGAAAGAGGAACCACCCTCGACAAAATTTGCCGAAGTAGAAGCAACCGCCAAACAAAGCAATATCAAAGACAAAGTGGCTCATTAGCAAGAGGAAGAGGCCACAGGAATGATCTATGCGTGAGGCTTAGTAGCACTCTGGCTAAAGGAGCTAGTGAGAAGGAGTAGTGCCACCTTTGGGACCCAAAGAGCCTTGGGGCAATGCCAAAGCAAGAGCTTCACACCCAAAGAACCGATCGAGTTGAAACCAATAGTGCCACCTCTCCTAAGGAGAACGATATCACATGCTCAATGCAAAATGCAAGAGTGCCCAATCGCCTTTGCATCACCCATCCCTCTACCAGTCCCCAGGAACATGGAGCAAGCATGGAGGCACACAATGAAACTATGGTAATAGAGCATGGAAGATTAGAGAGGCTGCTACAACCATTGAATGAAATTGTGTGAGACAATAAACATAGGCATAAAGGCATTCACTAATTCTAAAAGTGAAAAGATCTACAGCATTGAAATACAAAGGTATGGCTACTCCAAGATGGTTCAAATATCAACAGTTGAGTCGGATAAAATTTTGTAACAGTTATGTTAATGCAAGGAGCTGCCAGAGGCTCGTTCAAGACAAAGAAGCCATTTACTCACTTCCGCATGAAAGCACCAAAGATCAAAGCCATGAGAACATGACTAGAAACACTATTGGGAAGAGTGTTACACATAAGGATGCAATAGCATCCGATGACTAAGCCACAAGCAAAGGACGAAGGGTGAAGTGGCTAAATGACTCTTCCACCTACTTTCTGGAATGAGTGGCTACAAGCACAATGAACCCACCCATCAACCTCAATTTAAGGAGCCCATTTAAGGAGCAGTAAAGATGTAGGAGGGAAAAGGGGCAAAAGTCAATACGTGATGACAATATGTCAAAGCCAAGTAAAGAGCCTCACACAATAGGTGGGGTGAATGTTAGACTCATGTCAGAGCCCTTGAACTATTGTAAAGGAGGTGTGGGTAGTACCTACCACATATGTTAGATTCATGATAGTATAAATAGGAGTCAAAGTCTAGAGGTCAAGGTCCAAAATTTTGAGAGAGATCTGACCATGGTGTTGAGTGCAGCCTAGTGCTATTGTATCTAGCCATTTGGCCTTATGCAATAGAATCTCTCTCTCCAACAAATCGCATATGTAAATTTTCTTCTCTCTTTCTTTTGTGCAATCGATCTTCCTAATATGTTTTGCTTTGCTATGCTACACCCACTTTGCTCTCGCACAACAAAGAGCAGCACTCAACCAGTTATCAAAAATTTCCCCAAACCCAAACAACGAGGGGGTCCCAAGATGATACACCCAATAAAAGCACACATACACACTTTTGGAGTCAACATTATTATCCATGCACAACTGATCAATATGACGATTGAATGGGTGCAATTCCTTCTTCCATATACACATCTCCATGTGCACTTCATAGCTATCCTCCATCATTCACACATGCTAGCTACCCCAACACTGCTTGTTCCACTACCAACCTTCATGCAAGCTCACAACCACAAAATGGGTGGTATGATGAATGCAAGAACACTCCGACCATAACATGCGTGTAGTCACATCACCGTATACCTCTCTATATGTGACATACAAACATGCTTTCCTTGACCAGTTCTGGATGTGTGCAATCATGACATGCAAAGATCCTTTCCTTGCCTTACCTACTATAAAAAGCATTTATTTCTAGCAAAATGCAAGTAGCTCCCATACTTGGCACTACTTATCACTGATCCGCTAAAGTGGGAAGCTTATGTCCAAAATCTCTATGATGTGCCTGCCTCCCACACCCCACCTCATCCCTTCTTTTCAACACTACTATTGTCACTAGATCCCTATGATGTGCCTACCCCCCACACCCCACCTTAGCCCTTCTTTTCATCACTACAATTGTCACTAGATTCCTAACGAGTAGAGCCTTAATGAAGCTACATGATGGCAAGGCACTTCAAGAAGAACACTTTGCACACAGGAGCACAATATTTTAGCCCTATAGAAATCTTCATTGGGGCCTTATCTAAAAGTTTCCCTCTATCTTGGACCACCCATACCATATAGTATGAAAGCCCATGAATCCCAACAACAAGTTTTGGAGGTTTATATCAATTATTTGGCCAGAGAAGTAGACTCAAACCTACTAGAATGGATGCGGCCCATGAGAAAAGAAATGACTGGTAAAGCCAATTTTCGAAATTGCTCTTCCTTCCTTGGGCTCTTAAGAAAATCTTCTCTGATGGATTTTGGTTGAATTTTTAGTTTAAGCTACCTTATAAGTTACCTCCTTCCCAAGGGCTGGATCATAAGATAGAGTTGCTTCCTGAAGGTTAATCGGTATCTCAAAAACCTTACTAGATGAGCCTCAAAGAGAAAAATGAAGTTTTTCAAACGCTTAGTAAAATGAAACATACACGGAGGGCTGTAAGTCTAATTGGGGAGCACCAATGCTACTAGTTGATAAAAAGGATAAGTTCATGTGTTTGTGAACTATAAGGGTCTTAATAGGGTGATTGTCAAGAGTAAGTGTCCTTTACCCAAGATGGATGAGCTAATTGATTGTCTCCATACATTAAAAGAAGCCATTACCAAGGAACAAATCTCACAACCACAAAGTGTAACATCGGCACCTTCGCTTTTAGGACTTCGTCCAATGTTGGCACAAGGGTCCCTGCCGTACAATATTCTTGGCCAAATGTGGGTCCCAAAGGATCTATTGTCAACACAAGGTAGTCCTATATTTGGCCCAAGGTGTGCGAATAGCCATTTGAATGCAAACAAGAGTAAAAATATGGTTAGCCCCACTATTAACTCCTTCCAAGTAGGTGTTAGATAGGTCCCATTGTTGACCAAGGCAACCATTAATTAAAGGTAATAGCTTTGCCTAGCAAGACAATAAGCTTCCTTAAAGCATCTACATTCTCCGACTACATAGTATTTGGGTTAGGTTGCCTCTCTAGAAACTCTAGAAACCACAAAGTAATGTGGTTATAACTAGAATTTTCCTTTTAAGCAAGGTCATTAATTTATTTGAAGCAGGTGTCAAATTGTCATCAATATTTGGACAGATATTCATTAATTTCTTCACAAAGGTGCCAAATTGTCATTTTTATCCATTACTAACCAAGGTACCTCCTAAAATCCTCAAATGGATGCAATTGTCTTGCCTAGTAGGTAAAAAAGAGTAGACGATATGAGCTCAGACACGTAAAGTCTAGGCACCATGAAAAGGGACATGTCTGCCGTTGCATTCACAAAGGGAGAATGAATATTAGAGTTACAACTGGAAAAGCTGATCTTAGTTTAGCATGATGTCTCTCGATAAGATTCAAGCAACAAGGCTTGCCTGAACAAGGTGAATTGATTAAATGGGCCTATCCTGTGGAAAAAGAGGGCGGAAACTTGAGTGAGAGAGAGAATACGAGGATAGTATGGAGGACTCGAGTGAAAGCGGAGATGTTGTGAGGAAAGTATGAAAGACTGGAGTGAAACTGGCGTAGATTCTTAAGCCCAATTTCATTACTAAGACCTATCCTTCCTGGACGGGCCAAAAATAGAGAGAGAAAAATTGGATGTGCAATGTGGAAAAGAGGGTGGAAAGAGAGAGAGAGAGAGAGAGAGAGAGAGAGAGAGAGAGAGAGAGGGGGGGGAGAATTTCTAGGGAAAAGAGAGAGGGGGGGGATTATGTGGGAGTCGTGGCAAGAAAGAAAGGGAAAGTCCAAGTCGTGGAAAGAAAGAGAAATTTTGTTTCTCCTGTTGTTTTCAGTTGCCCTTTGGATGTGGACCGTGGAAAAGAGGGCGGAAAAGGGAGAGAGAGAGAGAGAGAGAGAGAGAGAGAGAGAGAGAGGATTTAAGTCGTGGAAAGAAAGATAAAATTTCCTTTCTCCCGCTGTTTTCATTCGGAAATTTTACTTAACCCGAGGTCGGAACAATTACAGATCTACCTTGTAATTACTGATTACCTCGAGCGCTTACAGAGGGGGCTAATATGTCTCTATGAAACAGCTCTTCTGAATCCGCTTGGTTGCTTTGCGTTTGATAGACTCTAGCACTGCATCTTTCAAACAATCAATTGCAAGGGACGTGACTCCAGCACCGAAACAAGCAATTGCAAGGGACCTGACTCGGAACGAATCTATTGCCAAGTTAAGGAATCAAACAGATTTCCAGCTTAAAAGTTCAGAAGAATAAATTGAGAGCTTAAATTGTGCGAAATGTTGATCTTGCGACAGCAAAACATGCTCTAATTATAAGCAATAAAGAAGCCCAACATACGACCGGGTTGAGCGATCACGAGACACAATAAAGAGAAGCTAGATGTTTTACTGACAATCGTTGAGCAGCTCATCCTGAGGTGATCTACCTCGTGGGTATCTTCCATCCACGCCTGCAACAGGAAGCGATGAAAGAAACTCTTCTTCTGCTCTTGAGTTTATTTTGAGGAACGATCCATGCTATACTTTGCAAACCAGAAATAAGCAGGCTTCCGATCAGAGAAGTTTCTTCAGTTCTGTCACGCAATTCTCGTATAAAATTGTGACGATTCCTTGAAACGCCTCCTCGGTGACTTCGCTCACAGGAGCGGCCTCGTAGCTCCACACCAGAAGTGTGCTGTTGTTGCCCGCATCAACAATCTGGAACGTGCTCACATACCCTTCGAGAACAGACACCCGTGGTATGTTAGACTTTTCTACAACATACTTGTATTTATGGTGCTCCGGATCCATCTCCAACAGTCGTTCCAACACATACGGCCTATCGTCAGACTCTGCTGGCATGTGATCGCTGGGCGACGGCGGCTCCACTTTTCTCACGCACCCTGGCTGTTGCGGCTCCCCAGCGACGCAAGCAGATTTCGCAACGATGGATGGTGCCCATTTATCGATACCAACGAAGTCGTGAGTGATCGCCCAAACCTTCTCGAGGGGAGCGGAGAGGGAAAACTCGAAGGATTTCTGCCAGGTGAGGGGGACGGGGGAGCCATCAACAGGTGTCATGCCGTGGAAGGAGTGATGGCTGAAACTAAAACAACAGAAGGGGAGGCTGATATGGAGCAAAAGATGTAGCAGGGTAGATAGATATGGAGGGTAGATGGATATGGAGCTTTGTTTTGTCGATTGCCGGCTCATTCTGTGCGAATATTTGAGCCTCCCAATATTCCACCCAATCCATCTACCCTGCAGATGAATTAGATGGATATGGAGCTTTGTCTTGTCGATTGCCAGCTCATTCTCTCCGAATATTTGAGCCTCCCAATATACCACCATGTTGACCGGCCCTCTTCGTCCGCCCGGACACCTGCGCTATTCGACACGCCTCGAACACCTCGGACACTCCCGCTCCTCCCTTGAGAATCTCGGTGTTCACATAAAACTTGCACAAAATATATACAATGAACCTGCAACATTTTCATTTTCACCCATAAAAAATATTTACTCAATTTTGTCAAATCTGCAAAATTTCAGGCAATTCGGTTATATTTTACCGAAAACATCAGCAAATTCTCAGGGAAAACCTTCAAAATTTGAAACCCCGAGTTTTGTGATTTGTCGAGAAAATGTTTTCTGTGAACACTGCTTGAGATACTCTTCTTCTGTTCTAGATACTAGCTTGCGCTTTGCCTTTCAGGGTGACGTCTTTCTCAACTGACTTCGTTGGAGTTGGCAGTTCCTCTTCAGCGTCTCTATTACTCATGTTGGTGGTATCCTGCTAAACTCCTAAGACCATCCTCATTTGACCTCTTCCTCTCCCATGTCGTGTTCCTGAATCCACTGCTCAGTCTCTTGGTCTAATGGGGCTTCATAGGAGTTCTTAGTTTCAACAACCTTAGGAAAGGGGCTGCCCTCTTGCCAAGGAATGGGAGATCTACTAGACTTGCTTGGCCTAATGGAGTCTGCCATGTAAAGGCCGCCCACAAAGTGAGCGATTGGAAAAAAAACACGTAAAATGCGCTCAATGGTGGTTGAACCTGCACGGGCTAGCCCACAATGACTATCATCTTCCATTAGGCCAATCAACACAACCCTTTTTGTAAAACTTGTGACTAGCTGGTGTGAACAATCACAACCGCCCGGCCATCCGCCCTTTATGCTAGTCCTCCACAATCGGGCGGGACGGTGTAAACACGACCTAAGGGAGCAATTTGGGACATTGGCATAGGGACATATTGGCATGAGATTTTTCACTACATATACTGGCATGAAATTTTTCACCATCACAGAGTGGGGATAGTTCTCTAGGGCATTGGCATTTTCGATTGTTCACTATCAAGGGAGACATACTAGCATGAAATTTCGCACTATGAGGGGGGACATATTAGCATGAAATTTTTTAGGTACATAGTATACTGGGTTCAAATAAAAATTTGGCCTCTCGTTGAGCCACGTATCATATTCAATAAATAACTAAAAAGTCTTTAATCAAGCCTAAGGAGCTCGAAATAGTTTCTCTCGCTATACAGGCAATTTGCGAGATTGTATACCTCTTTGTCCCCCATCCCCCCCTACACTCGTTCCTTTCAACCCGTTCCTCCCCTCACCACATCGATGGTGGCTTGGGAAAAGCTCAAGCACACATCAGTTTGAGCAAGTAGGCAATGTAATCAACAACATGGGAAGGTCACAGTAGAGGGGGAGTAAAGGTCAGTAAACACATCCTTCTGCTAGCCGACGGCCACAAATGACCTCTGCTCGTGTGTTGCCTGCGTAACAACGTTGAGGTGAGCACCAATTTTTTAAAAATTTGCTACTATAATAAATGTTATCAAGATTGTCTTGGATCGATTTTTGTCCAAGAGGAACCAACATACATTGAAAGATGTATGTTTATTCATTTTCAATTATTATTCCTACTTCAATGATCGATACAAAATGGGAAACATGTGCATGATTGTCATCATACATGCTTTACAATGGAGTTGAGTTGAATTATTGCATATATCTAACTAGATTCTCTTGTTTGGTAATGACCATAGATAGATGGGTCTTTGAAAGAATGATGAGTTCCATAGAAAACCAAAATATCTCCCCAATGGCTATTCTGTGTTGCTAAAATAATAATGCATGTGAGATGTGCATTTAGATATGCTTTGCATATTTTCAGCTTCAAAATCTATAGACCATATGTTAGACTTACTTTAAAAGTCAATGGAATATTGTGACGAGTGCCAACCATGTGGCAAACATGTGGCACTGTTGCGTTGGCGATTGGCAGTTCAATTACCAAGGTAGTTACATGCTTTCATACACGGTGAGCAATAAAGAGAGAGCTCAGAGGATCAATGTGGAGTCGACGACGGATCTGAGGGACAAGATCATGTAATAGAGGCTTTCTCCATACACATGTTGTGTCAACATTCTTGCACATCACATACGTAAAATTGGTGGAGACATTGGGTTCAAAAAAACATGGAAGCCACACGATTCAAACAAAGCTTCAAAATTTAGCAAATGCATATAGACCCAAATTCCATGGAATAAATGTTCGACACAGTGAACAATGTGCTCACTCAGTTGTCACAGACAAATCAAGCACTTATGACACTTCCTTCAACACAGCATCAAAGACGAACACACAAAACATTAGATAGACGAGTGTGACCAAAATTGTTTCAAGGTCTACCAACTGAAGGGTCAACGTTTGCTTGGGTGTAGCCAATCACAAAACTATTTTTGGGGCCATTTTGCGGCCACGACGTGACATGCTCTTGGGTGAAATTTTGAATTTTGCGCAGACCCGGGCTCTCGTCGAAAATTTTCCCGACGTCATGATGTTGCACTAGCATAATAATGAGACACAATCTATTTATTCTTAATACTACAGAGCTTGACACACGGCAGCTCTTCACTACATTGTGCATCTCTACACTACTTCACGCAGTGTAACTGCTTATCATCGCGTAGCCTTTTGCTGCCGCACCCTAAACCCTGTCAGTGGACACCGCATCCATGCAGATCATTAAAATTCAAGGTTGGCTTGGAGAGACCACCGTGTTGGTTCTTGGCGTAATAATGAGACGCAATCTATCATTCTGAACATTGCCGTAGTGCAGTCCCACAACGCTGGTTTTGGCCTAATAATAGACGTAATCTATCATTCTGAGCATCCCCTCAGCACAATCTTTGCTCTGACGACCTGTCATCACCCAGAATTCAAGGTTGTCTTGGAGCAACCGGCTAGGAATCTTAGATGCCACCACCTCTAATCACTCATTACCATGTAAGGTAGTACTGCCTTTTTGAATTAATGAAAATTTAGGCCAACCATCGCGGTGACTCTCACCTTGACAGTGTAGTCGGGCTACAAACTTAAGCCTCTGCTATTCCATTCCCTTAACTATTTCGTCTTCTATCCCTCTCGATCGTTTATTTCTCCCTTGCACTTGAACTACAGACTCAAGTCTCCACTATTCCATTTTCTTCACGGTTTCATCTTCTATCCCTCTCGACCATTTCTATCTTCCTTGTACTCTTCCTACAACTTCTATTTCCTCTCGTAATAGACCTTGCATAGCAGTCTGGGAGCTCCTCATACAATCTTCCTTCACTAGGTTGGTACAGGAGGTGAATGTGAAGGAGGGGCAACTAGTCTGTCAAGGTTAGAAGATTACCACCACTGAAAGCGTGATTAAAATGCGATAGGCATTCCTGGAGGCAATCTGCAAGCGCGCTTCTTCGAGAAGCAGTGGAAGAGACATGATATTCTAGATGTATACCCCAATGCTCAAATAAGTAAAGATGGTGGAGTCAAGCTTTCTAGCTTGCCAACAGACCTCCAAGATGTGCTGAAGAAGACCATTCACTTCTTTCCTGATACGAGAGGAATTGTGAAGTTCTAGCAGGTTCAAGCAATAGTAGAGCAACTGAAAGGACGTGATGTATCTTTCTCAAGGGAGATCTCCAAGAGTGTGATAACCAACCTGAATAATTTTTTGGATGGCAAGTCCCAATTGTCATCTTAGTCCACTAGAGTTGCAATGCACCTGATGGCATCTACCCTCATGAAGAGAATGTCATTGTCACTATCATCAGTGAGATTGCATTGATCTCCTTGATCTTTGATTTTCCTTTTTCCTCCCTTGGAATCTCTTCCTTCTTGTATGCACCCCGATTTGCATGATTTTTCTTATCCTTTTGCTCTCTTTCTAGCTTGTAGCAATCCTTTTTCATGTAGCCCTTCTTGCCACAATGGTAATACTCAATGTTCCATGCCCTTGATTTCTACAAGACAAACCTTCTTTCTTGGGACTTCCCCTTGAACTGTGATCTACCCTTTGCACATTTAAGGTTGCATCTTCATTGTTGCCATCCATGGACTTTTGTTGTCTAATCTCCTTAGCTAACAAGCTACCCACAACACCATCAGACTTCAATACTCCACCAAGTGCAAAGTTATTGACAGCTGCACGGAAGGTATCTCATGAGGATGGCAATGACCCAAGAGGAATATTGCCTTAGTCTCTGCATCAAAACTCAACTTTTGAGCCTAAATCTGGCTGAAAATAATATTGAATTCATTCAAGTGAGAAGCAATGGAGACCCCTTCCTTCATTTGCAGCTCAAACAACCTCTTCATGAGGTAAACTTTATTAGAGGTAGTTTCCTTCTCATAAGTGGCACATAATTTCTTCCACAAATCTTTCGTAGTATTCTCATGTACTACTATGAAATCAACTGACTTTGCAAGATGAAGTCTAACAGTAGACTTTGCTAATGCATCCAACTCATTCCAATAATCCTCAAACAAGCTGCAAGCTTAGATGTAGCAATCACTTCCAAGGTTGAATCTGCTTTTTTTGAATAAGCACATCCCTTATCTGTTCTTTCCACACGGAAAATTATGTCCCATCAAGTGTTTTAATGCTGAAACACTCCTTTTCAAACATGGAAGAGGATGCCATGATGCAAATAAAGCAAAATCCCAAATGCTAGTGCTTGCAAGATAGAAATCACACAGATACCAGGTGCACTCAAACATGTCTGCCACAATGGAGGGTAATATCACCAAAAACTCAAAGCTCAAAGCATCAAAATGCCACTGACTCATGTGCATATACTATGCATCCATGTGAGCAAATATGGCCCAAACAGGGATGTTTTTATTGAAGCTATGCTTAACTGCAAGATTTAATCTTAGGTTAAATAACACCAAGGGGTAAGGTTTATCCACTGTCATGTGTCATAAAACTAAGGTTTGAGAACCTTACTAAAGGAAAAACCACGTTAACAGAGACGCATAGAGAAAAATTTGAGTACACAGAGAACTCTAACTCTTCACACACTCAACGAAACTGCTCCAAACCTTACAGGTAAAAGTTTTGGCCCATTTTTTGAGCCACTGGAATAGAAGGATTCCAAAATGGTTGCTTGTGCAAGTGGGTCCAAACCACGGGCGTTTGAGAGTAGCAAGAGATCCAGATTACAAAATGGTTGCTTCCACTGGGCTTTTCTTGCTCTTGCTTCTTCTCCTGGTCTAGCTGAAAGCTTTATGAAAGCTCATCGCACAAAAGAGTGCTAGTTCTCACAAAAGTGAGCTAGACTATCCAAGATATAGAATGGCAACATGCACAAGGGAAACCCATGCAAAAATCATCACACTCACTGAGGAAAAACGTCAAGATCCCAAAAAATGTTTTTTTTTTCCAAAACTACTCATAGACCTTTGGAAAACCACACAGAGCATGGAAAAGCACTTTCCAAAGGTTCCTGCTAGGTCTCTACGCACCAAGATGGAGATAAGACCACCCACAAATTTTCCCCTTCCTCTTTGCATCCTTGGGTCCCACCCTTCCATGTTATAGGCCAAGAGATGGATGCTCGCCGTTCTAGCTAGGAGACCTCACAGGGCACCTCACAGATGTTCGTCTGCTTGGTCAAGTTTTCTTTCAGATTGTTTTCCCTGGATGTAGCAGGTATAGTGCTTTAGGCCAGTCCTTTGGCACTGAGCTCTAGGAGGATTTTCTCGACACCTTTCTCGCTGGGTTTTGACAAAGGCAGTCAGGTCAGATGGGGTACCGCTTGTTAGGGTCATTGTCTCTGTCCTAATGTCATGGATGATCACATCACGATCGAGTGTGCTAGATGGCTCATTCTTTAGGTAGAGAGTAGAGATAGTTGGGAGACAGGATCCATGTAGGATTTGTAGGACCTTTGGGCACTTTGCCAGAGATTCCCAAAGAAGAGAGAAAAGAAAAGGCCTAAAAGGTCCATCGGTGTAGCACCTCATAACACCACCTCGGCTGGACCTACTTCACGTTCTACCACACATCCTACCACTTCTCAAGCTGCTGGACCTTCCACCTCTCACCTAGGACCGTTTGCTATAGCCTCTTGTCTAAGACCTTCGTGTATAGCATGAACGAGATGTTCAGCACGTTCCAATCGTCCCCCGTTGGGTGCCAGTCACAATTGTTGAGCCAGTTCCACCTCAGGAGGCTACTAATGGCACCATGGACCCTCACTTACAGGTAGAAGATATTCCTATTTTAGTTCCTTGTGCTGATGAGGTTGCTCCTATCCCTTCAGATGTTCATGTGAAGGAGCTTTCTCCTATAGAATAAGCCATTCCTAAAGCTTGTGCCTTACTCCACTAGGCTAATGATACTCTTTTGGCTGAGATGGCCGAGATCCATCAGCAGCAACAACATCCCCCTTTCTCTCTTGTTCCTACTTCTTCACCTCTTGACAGAGGCAAGGGGATTATCACTTCTACTCCTTCATCCACAGGGATCCTCCGCACACCTGCACCAAGAGCATCATTCATGAATTCTTTTGCAATTCTAGCAGACATGGCAGAGTTTGGGTTAGAGGAGAAGTTAGTACCCTCTACCCTTGGGGAGCACCTTGTTTAGAGCACATGGATAGAGCTTCCCCTTCTGCAAGTGTGGGAGTGCTTTCCCTAGTTGACATCCCTCTTCTTGATAAGAGGAATTTTTCCCAAGAGAGGAATTTCTCCCCTACCAGGTCAAGCAGGATTTTTCATTTGGCCTCTTCCTCTCCCCAATGAGGATTGTTAGTTGGAATGTTTGGGGCCTCAGAGGTGTACCTCACCGCTGCTGTAGGCTACTGATTCGTAACCAACTTCATCCAGGTGTTACTGGGGGGCCATTGATGCTCTCATGATTCAGGAACACAAACTGGATGTCAAGGATTGTGCCAAGTTAGGTAAGCTTCTCTCATACTTTTTGGTCACCTGCTGCCTTGGGCACTAAGGGAGGTACTTGTATTTCTATTTCTTCTTTAATGCTACCCTTGGTGATTGTACATGGGACATAGTTCCCTCTAGAGCTCATTGGATCATTCTTTTTGATTACCACCAAGAGGGGACCGTGTCCTTATGGAAGGAGCTGCTTTCTTGGTCATGCATTGTAGAGTCTTGGATCATTGGGGGTGATTTCAACATGGTTGAAATGCCCACAAACAAAAGAGGAGGCAAGGAAGGTGGTATCCATTCCCTAGAGACAGCATCCTAGGATGCCTTCCTTTTTCGGTATAGTGGCAAAAATGTATGGCATGATGATGCTTTCCACACTCAACCCCCACAGTCAATCCTGTTTTCATGGTTGAATAGGAGGTTGCAAATGCCTATTTATGCACGGATTGATGGATTTTATGTGGATGATTGGGCTCTCGACAAAGATGGGACAATATGCATTACATCTAGGGTGTCCACTTTGTTGGGATAAATGTGATCAAGGGCTTGCTCTAAGGTGCATATGTGCATCTAGGGGAGTCACATGTGTGTGTGTGTGTGTGTGTGTGTGTGTGTGTGTGTGTCTGTGTGTGCGCGTGTGTGTGTGTAGTAGGAGCACACCTAGTGCTATGAGGTGTCTAGACCATGACATAAGTGATGATGTAAGTGCAAAGGCCCCCACATGGGAGGTTCCTTTGATTTAGGTAGTTCCTACGATGTAGGGGCTAATTGCCACTGATATACGGAAGGTGCCTATGATCTAGGACACTCTCCTCTCCACTCTATGTAAGGGAGGTTCTCCCTTCATATCAATACACGCTTTTGGCTTCACTTGTGTTCTCCCTTTGTGTCATTATGAACCTCTTCTATCCCACTCATCTATTCATTTGGTATCAGAGCTTATAGATTCTAGAGAATCCACTTTGAAAGTGCCACCTCATCATCTTCTCCACCACCTCCATTTTTGAAGCTTCCTCTTCCTTTCTCTTCAAATTTTGCCAAGCTCTATTCTCTTCATCTATTGTGCCATTTGACAAACCCTTTAAACTAAAGTTTCTTCCCCCTAGGGCGCACCTTTGGCTCAAAGAATTTCCTGTGATGTTATCTTGTCGCCCGTGCCAACACAATCTCAGTGCGTCGATCTGTTATAAAATTCTACCTGTTGGAGCCATATCTTGACAAATGCTCTAAGTTGATGCTAGGCGAATACTAGAGGAGGGTTGTGTCCAAATCTGAGCTCATTTGGTCCAATGGTTGTTGCTGAGCATTTAGCAAAAGACCAGTCAGAGAAGGTGCTACTGTCATAAGCAATGCTGCACATTTTTTTGGCAATCCTCCTAGGTGGAAAATCTCTGGTATAAGGTCTTCAAATGTGCATTGAAATCCCTCTTAGCTATGCTTCATAGAGCTTGAGTCAAAGCCCTCCAACTTACTCTATTTTTTTACAAGCATTTTTTATAGTTCTTGAAGTTTGATGCTAAAGTAAATGCTAAAGTTGATGCTTGAGGTATGAAGTGGGGCTAAACTACAGATCGGAGAATGCTCTTTCAGTTTCAAGTTCAGTTGGCATTGATATCTTGTCAAAACTCTAAGTTCTCAATGCTCTTCCAATGCTTAACACTTAAAGAAGACTATAAGAAGGACAAAGTACAAGGTAAAGAAGACCCCGGCTAAGAAGCTTTGGGAGAAGCCAACTGGGTATACTTATGCCAACCAAATAGGCTTTTCTAAGTTTCTCTCTAGGAATCTATATTTATATGGTGAGGGAGATTTCTTTGTTCAATAAGATAAGTCATTTTGTAAGAGATTAGACACTGCCTAATAAAGGTAAGACCTTCTCATGGCTACCTTTAAGATTGACAAGTTCAATGGCCAAGGTTTTCTCACTTGGAAAATGAAAATCAAATTTGTGCTTATAAAAGAGAATTTGTGGGACTTGGTCAGACTTGGTCAAGTCAGTGAATCAATCATCTCAAGAAGGTGAATCAACTACAACCAAAGGTAAAGGAAAGGCAAGTGACTCTTCTTCAACTACACCTACAGATGCTAAAAGGATAGAGAAAGCTTATGCAATAATTGCATTAGGTTTGGGAGATGATTATGTGCATCATATTTCAGATTTGGAATCCCCTTTTGAGGCATGGCATCAGTTAGATGTGTTATTTGGTGATAGCTCTCATACTTCTAATTTGAATTTGAAAATTCAGTTCTTTGAACTTAAGATGGATGGAGACAATGTTGCACCTCACAATCAGAAAAACTAGGTGATTTCAACTTAGTAGTAGAGGTTGGAGGCCCTCCAGAGCTCCTTGTTGGGATAGCTTTCAGATTTTTACATAGGTGTAGAAAAGCTTTTAGAGGAGGCTCTGGGAATCCCTCTGGGCTTTCTATTCATGTCCTCGATGCCATGCATTGGTTGAGTCAGTTCAGCATTGCCTCTGGGAGTGCAGACAGGCAAGGACAATTTGGAAGGGTGTTGCTAGGGTTTTTAGCATTTTTCATAGAGCACCCTTCTTCATAACTTGGGGATCAGTGGCATGGTTATCTCTTATTGGCCCTTAAGTGTTTTTTGAGGGACACGATTCAGACTCAACATTTTTTCAGAGTTTGGAGAGGATCTCCTTTCTTCTCTGAGTCTCCTTCAGCATTGAGGTGGCACTTTTAGCCTCCACCTTGGATTTTTGTTAGCTCATTTTGAGTTGGTTTTGTTTTCTCATGCATGACATGATGTACTCCCACGTTTGAGCTTGCTCTTGTGGTTTTCATTCATACTTAAGGAAGTAATATTTTTGAAAAGAAAAGATTTTAAGGTAAGTGATTGATAAATTAATCGGTTGATTAAGCTAATGTGTCCCTTTGAGAATAGATTAGGTTGGTTAATACAGTTAATGTCTTTGGTTAATATGTTTAATTTATTAATAGAGGAGCTTAATAGAATAACAATGGCATATAATTGTGGGCTATAAAATTGCAATTGTAAAACATTATGCATGCCCACTATTCCTTGCCACTAAGTAATTGTCATGATGTGTATTGCACTAGCTCTATCTACTAATATGGCCAAAGATGTCCATGACCACTATACTTGATAGTTCTTCTAGGATTATAGTTTCTTTAAATATGTCTCAAGTAATTGGTTGGGATATGTTGGACCTCAACTAATTATCCATGCAAATTTCTTTTATGTTAAATCTCTTAATGCTTGGCACCTATGTTTGTCACATATATTAAAACATTCTTTTGCATGCATGCAATTTTCCCGTCCTCTTTCTAAAAGGTGGCATCTATATTGAGGTGATGTCAAAATATGGTAATATCCTCAAATAATATAACCCTTATGAGAGGCCCTACTTTCACCCTCTAGATCCTTGGCTAAACAATTTCTTTTTAAATATACAATATTGCTAGATCTCTATGTTGACTACTAATGTGTATTCCTAATTGTGATAACAAGTAGTCGGGGTCCATGAAACCTGCAATCCTAAGCTAGAACTTGTGCTTATTCTAACACCACTTCTCTTCAATGGATTCAGGTGATAGTCCTTGACATTGGAATATGCTTTGATGTAGTAGCCAATGAGATCATTTCCTTCATTGCTCTACTTGCTTATCACCCTCACCAGGAGACTTTTGGGTCAGGAGATCCTTGAGGGGCTTCCTAGGGCTCCTCATTCGTGGAAGACTCCTCCAATCTATTGCATAAATCCTGTGAGACTACTGATGGAATGTGATCCCAAACTACCTCTTGGGCCACAATACCAGCTGGAGTCATCCTCTCCATCTGAAAAATTTGGCTATAAAAACCTATTGTCAGGTCTAATATCTCCTTCAGGTCCATGTGCATGATGCCTTGTGGATCTCGAAGACACTGCAACTGTGTGCCTATCGATCGGCGGGGCCCAGTGGTCTGAAAGAACTACTTCATCATCCTGTCCCCCTGTTGTACCCACTGAGCTTGAGAAGAGTGATAGGAGAACTCAGAGCGTTGAATCTCTATGTCTTGGAGCTTCGGGCAAGTGCTCTTGAACTTGTCACTAAGCCACTAAGAACCTAGGTCTTGCTCCCTGAACCGCTCTATGGAGGTGAGGTCTCTCCTCAGAGCCTCCCGCTCACACTCTTGAAGAGTCCTCCTCCACCTAAGGGTGTGAGCTTGAAACTCCTCACTACTTTAGGACCTCTTTATCACATCGGCCACCCACGAAGCCCAGCCCTTGCATGGTGTCATCTTTGACTGCTCCCAACTCTCTGCCATGACCTATTGGATCTCCTCGTCCTATAGGAGGTCCTCTAGAATGTGGACCCCCTTTTGGGGAAGACCTCGGTGGGGCTGATCTAAGTGAAGTACTACTAGAGAGTGGTATGACATTGTGGTACTTGCTAGAATCTCGGTAGAGCCACCTATGTGTAGTGCCCAGTCCCCAATGTAGAAACGGTTTAGTCTCTCAAGCAGTCCATTGTGTCTCCTCTCTTCCAAAGAGAAGAGGAGGCTGCCTGAAAATAAACTGCTCCCCAGTGCTACGCTTTGCTGCTAGCATCTCAAAGAAGGAGGCGTTGCCCTACTTGTCTTCTCCAAACTCAAGGTTGTTGAAGTCCCCTCCAACAATCCAAGAGTCTACATCTAGAAGACACTCTAACAGCCTCCTCTAAAAGGCTGGGTGGTGCTGTCTGCACACTGGGGCATACACATTCAGGATCCCAATCCTCGACTCTCTTGCCCTAACTCCCATCCAAATTCCTCGTCCTAGGATAAGCTTGCCCTGATCGTAGACCTGTGGAGCCAAATTATATGAGACCGAGATGCAAACCCCTTTGCTCCATCATATGGTAGGGGACCACTCATCCGGGACTCTCCCTGGGAGAAGGTGGCATCCCCGTCTGATGTCTACTGCTGAGAACATATGCTCTTGAATCAAAAGGATGTCCACTACCCTCTACAACTCCTGTCGGAGTATCAAGTACTATGGTTGACTACTACGAGCATGGTCGTGGATCCCATGCATGTTCCAACTCACTTTGATCTAGCTCATGAGGACGGGGGTGCATAGAACAAGGCTCTCCTAAGAGTGGGTGAGTGTTCTAGAAAGACTACTTATGTGACTTTTCCGGGGGTTTGGAGGGCGAATAGTCTCCCTATGTGATGACGTACTAGGGTGGATACCAGCTCAATGCCAATCTTCCATGCCCACTTCATCATGGAGGAGACTTCCACCCCAAATAGCTCCACACACTTCTGGAGGGGCCAGAAGTATGCCCGCTCCACCTTTGCCTCAAGAGGAAATCTGATAACTGCTACTACCAAACCACACGTCGGCTCCTCCTCAGCTGAAAATTCACCTCCGCATCATGGGCATACCAAAGGTCTAGTCCCCATGCTCCCATCCACTTGTCCATCATGCGTGAAATCTGATCTCCCATAATAGCATCAAACACCTCTGGGGTCTAGTTCTCCACCCCTATGGAGGAAAACTAGAAACTCCAAATGGGGTGTGTTTGAGAGCCCACTGTTGAGATATCGAGCTCCACTCGTGATATGCCAGGGTGACCGTTGTGCATTTATGTCACCAACTTGTTAGCTACATATGCGGTTGGTACACCGCCCATGAATAATAGTTAGATGATAGCTATCTTTATGTACTCTAATTAGTGGCTCAGTTAGTATGCCACCTAGGTTAGCTGAGTTTGGTTTTGAGACCCACACATAGGGTTCATCTATTCCTTTTGTACTTAGAGAGAGTTCTTTTGGCTTTCACAACTTAGAAGAGGAAAACTTTTTTTAGCCTGCACCTTTGTGTGTATTCCCCCATTGTGTATGTGAGAAAGCTACAAGTGAGACTCCTTACTTCTCTCCCACTCTCTTCACATGGCATCAGAGCTCGGTTCATGGTAAGGAGCTCAAGAAAGCAAACCAAGTTCGTGGTGTCTTGGTAAAAGAAGAGAGTAAGCGGCCATTGGAATTAATCCACTCTAATGTGTGGACTACTAAAGCTGCATCTATTGGAGGCTGTCATTATTTTGTCACTTTTATTGATGACTATAGTAGAAAAGTTTGGGTGGATTTTATGAAAAAGAAAAGTGAAGTGTTTGGGCATTTCAAAGATTTTAAAGCTATGGTTGAGAAAGAAACAGGCCTACAAATAAAATGCCTAGGGTCAGATGGAGGGGAGAGTACCTCTCAAATGAGTTTGCAAGGTTCCTACAGGAGCATGGCATAAAGCAACAATATTCATGCAGTCTTACCCCACAGCAAAATGGACTTGCAGAAAGGAAAAACAAGCATATTGGAGAGGTATCTCGTGCCTGCTCAATGAAAAAGACTTGCCAGATTATTATTGGGTTGAAGCAGTTGCTACAGCAGTCTACATAATGAATAGGACTCCCACTGTAGCAATACACGGCATGATGCTAGACGAGAGGTATACTGGTAAGAAACCAAATATTTCTCATTTGAAAGTTTTTGGTTGCACATATGTTCATGTGCCAGATGAGTTGAGATCCAAGTTGGATCCAAAAGCTGAGAAGTGCATCTTTATTGGTCATTCTCTACAGCAAAAAGGTTATAGATGCTATAATCCTTCTACTCATAAGTTTACAGTGAGCAGAGATGTTGTTTTTGATGAGATGAGCAGCTGGTATAAACCAGTAAATGTGATTGATGATGTAGATGCACAAAATGGTAATGCTGCACAGAATTCACAATGATCACAAAATATTAGTGGACTTATAGTGTCCTCTAACAGTGGTTCCATACTTCGCCATGGATAGGCAGATTGAGATCAGAGAGAATCTCCTCAAAGCAATGCAGATAATTGTATGCAAGTATCACAAAAAGGAAAAGAGAAAGTAGATCAGCCCATGGTTGATGTGAATGCAGGTCACTCTTATGTGGATGGTGAATCCAGTGGCTCAGAACATAGCCTTGATGATGAGTTGGGTATTCCTTCTCTTGTTACACCTGGAGTAAGGAAGACAAGGGATGTTTTGAGAGCACTTGATAGTGAGCCTATTTTACACAGGTCTACCAGAGTTAAGTATCCTGTGGATAGGCTGAAATATGATGGATTTACAGCCATTCACTATGCCTATATGATCAAAGTGATACATGAACCAAAACCCACTTCTTTTGAGCAAGCCATGAGAAAAGAAAAATGGGAGAAATCCATGGATGAAGAAATGGATGCCTTGGAAGCAAATGCTACATGGGAATTGGTGCCTTTGCCTAAAGACAAGAATGTAATTGGCTGCAACTGGGTTTATAAGGTGAAGCACAATGCAGATGGTTCTGTGAGCAGATACAAGGCAAGATTAGTTGTCAAGGGGTATTATTAACTAGGAACAAATTTGAGACAAGAGGCTAGACACCAGGCATGGTGACGCTCGAAGGCCATATAGGAAAAGGGAACATGAGGGGAGAAGCGTTAACATGGGTGCGGAAAAGGGATTAAGAGGGGTGGGAATAAAGAGGGAGACTATGGCACAAGGGGAGAGGGAGAGGGGAAAGAGGAGCATGTACATAATGGGACGAGGAATGTAGAGATGGAGACATCAAGGGAGGAGTGTCATGCTTGATTTGAAAGGAAGGATGGGGGAAAGAAATCAAAGTACTAGCTAGGTGGCTTTACAAGAATGAGCATCCTCCATCAAGGAATAGCCCCCTTCTTTTATAGCCAAGAGAGGGGGTCTCTCCCAATAAATGCATCCTCCCACATGCATGGTGTGTGTGGAAGAGTGTCCCATGTGGGCTAGGCGGTTACGCACTCTCAATTGTGTGTGACAACCCTTTGCCTCATTTTCCACATACATCAACCCCCATATCCCAAGTCTAAGATACTCCCTTGGCCTCTTCCTAATTTTATAATACGTTCAAACATCTAGGAGGACAAGTGGAGGGTTGGCACAAGGAATCTTGCCACCTCATCCTACTTTCCCATTATTTAGCTTGCATTCGTGGACTTTCTACACCCCCCCCCACATGGGCCTATCCTACATGGAGGGAATAATCCAATATAATATCCATCTCCACCTATTTTATATTACTTCTCCCATGGTCCTTTGGCCATATCTCACTAAATGCAAGCATGGGACCACTGCCTAGGTGGAGGGGTGGTGCATGGAGGACCCATGCCACCTTATCATTTTATATTATTACTGCCATGGATTATGTACAACACACCTTATGAGTCCTCTTACATGGAAGGGTGGCACATGGTCATGCCTTGCCACCTCAACCCTGGGCCTTATGCACACCATATTTTATTATACTATTGCCACACATACAAGCACACACACATATTTATGCCTTTTACTTTGGTCAAATTTATCCATAACAGTTCCCCCCCCAGGCAGGGAACGCACAGCATTTCCATGCCTGGGACCATCACGCACAAAGAAGGGCTTGAGACAATGCTTGTTGATCACCTTCTTGCCATATGGCTCATGCATCTCCTGAACTTGTACAGACCCATTGCTACATTCCTTGATGACTTTGTATGAACCAGTCCACAGTGGCAGGAACTTCTTATCCATTTGGTGGTCCAGTTTGTTATCAAAGCATAGCACAACATCCCCCTCAGCAAAGTGTCTTTCCCATCCCTTGCAAATTTTAGCATCCAAGTGGGCCTTTTGTCGATTCTTTTGGATCTCTATTTGATGTAGTGCAAGGCGTCAGGTTTCATCTAACTTCTCAAGTTACACCAACCTAGCCTCTACATGTTCATCTTCTGTCATCCTCTATTCTCGTGCCAATCTCAAGGCTGGAATCTCTATCTCTAGTGGTAAAACTACCTCAGTACTGTACACCAACTCAAAAGAAGTGTAACCTGTAGACGTTTTATGAGTGATGTTGTAAGCCCACACAGCTTTAGTGACCTGATCCCACTGGATCATGTTCCCTGTGGCCATTTTTCCCGTGGATTTACAAAGGAGGCCATTGGTCCACTCCATTTGTCCCATGGATGCTGGATGATAGAAGCTAGAATTGCAGTGATCAATACCCATGCGATCCATGAGCAACTCCACTGCTTCATTTAAGAATGGAATCCCATGGTCAGATACTATTTCCATGGGTGTCCCAAACCTTGTGCAGATATGTTCAAATATGAAATTTGAAACTACCTTACCATTTGCAGCAAGGAGGGCGATAGCTTTAGCCCACTTAGTGAGATACTGAGTGGCTACCAAAAGATACTTCCTTTTTCAGGCAGTCATGGGTAGGGGCCCAACAAAATCTATTCCCCACTTTTCACCACTAGCCATGGAGATTTCAATCCCAGCAGCCACACCAATTCTATTAACTAGAAATGAATTTGAGATAAGAGGCTAGACACTAGGCATGGCGACACTCGAGGGCCATATAGAAAAAGGGAACATAAGGGGAGAAGCATTAACATGGGTGGGGAAAAGGGATTAAGAGGGGTGGGAATGAAGAGGGAGACTATGGAATAAGGGGAGAGGGAGAGGGGAAAGAGGAGCATGTACATAATGGGACGACGAATGTAGAGATGGAGACATCAAGGGAGGAGGGTCATGCTTTATTTGAAAGGAAGGATGGGGGGAAGAAATAAAAGTACTAGCTAGGTGGCTTTACAAATTGAGCATGTATTCATTTAGAAGGTGGTTTTGCTACATAGTTTATATGTTTGTAATAGGCAAAGAAGAGAACAACAGAGGGGTGTGTTGAGTTCTCTTCCTTTCACTTGAGCTTGCTAGGATAGGGAGATTTCATTGCAAGCAAAGGGGGCTTGGTTTTACTCAAGACATTTTGAGTTGTTTCAATACAAGTTGATAGTTCTTGCCTATGTACTTGTCTCTATTGATATAGTGCACTTCGTATTCTTTAAGTATGTGTGCAACTCGGTATTATCCTATCATCATATGATTCTTTTGCAACAACTAAACCGAGCTTCGAGTGTGAATGTTGACATCCATTCTAACTCTCGAGCACACAATCCTTAGGATTGTAAGGGAGGGCATCTTCACTAAGCACCGCACTGAGTTGGTTTAATACTGAGCACCCCTTCTTTTGGATGTGCACACTTTCTAAGCAAAAACCTACAAGCAGAAAAGTTCGAGCGATAATTTTTTACACCAACCATGCTTGTATATTTCTCAAAGGAATATACAATTCTTTCTTAATTTCTCATTTATGGAACCATATACTTACTTATTTTTCATTGTAACCCTCATTTTAGAGAACATCATCTATATATGAACAAATAGTGAACACTTTAGAAACTCCTATAAATACCTCCCTACCATACTCTCTTTTGAGGATTATGGTAATTAAATCAATTTAAAAGAGTTTCCCTAATCTTTATCAATCCCATATTTGAAGCTCTCATATAACAATGTATAGCATATTCCTTGGATGAGTAGGAAAAAGATATTGGAAACCTCATACTTGAGGCCATTATAATAGATCATAAATTAATCTCTAATACATTATCAAATATGGGAAGGCAAGGAACAAATTTTCAAAATATTCCCAATTCTCCAAACCTAAGTACTTTTAAGGAAATGTGGTCTCTATTGAACTCCTTCCTACCATAATATGAACTAGGGAGATGTTGTAACTCTCATATACTCTCATATACATCTTGAAATTTTTACTTTTTATCTTTTATAACTATTAAAAGTATAATTTTAATACTACCATTGCATAGATCATGAAATTTTTAACATTTTTCCTTTTTATAGCTCCTCAATCTGAGATAAGGAGCAAAAGTTATGACCCCTTTTACGTAGGCTCTCCAAGGCTATTCCGCTGGCGAAATAGGGTTGGGGGGCAAGCTCTTCAAACCATATTCCTCTGGAAAAATACACTTAGAGGGTCTATTTAAAAAATATTATATTATTTTCTTAGGTCATCTTGAGGAACTATAAAGAGGATATTTGCTCAAAATTTCATGATCCAACCAATGGTGAAAGGAAAAGAAAGGATTTTTGAAAGTGATAAAATAAGTCACCACTTGGACATTATATATGTGTATTATATAAAGGTATATTTATATCTATATCTATTTATTATTATTTCATATTTACTTACATATTCCTTGAAATAATTTGGATTTTTTTGCTCCCCAAAAATGACATTTTGACCCCTCCTACCTTTTGTCCACCGCTCGTCGCTCGGGGTTTTTTGCTCGGAAAATGGAAACCCCCCCTTTCTGAGTTAGCCATGGTTGAGGGAACCAAATGGTCAACACCTACATGGATGGGTGGCATGTGGAGATGCCTTGCCACCTCAACCACCTTTTACATACTATATTACTATTGCCATGGACTATGCACACATTGCGCACATGTAAGAGGACCATGGGTCCTCTTACATGGAAGGGTGGCACATGGACATGCCTTTCCACTTCAACCTTATGACCTTAGCACAAAATATATTATACTCCTAGTTCCACATACATACACATAACCCTTACATATCACATTTTCTTTGGTAACTTTTTCCTTATAATTGGTGTGTGTGTGTGTGTGTGTGTACCACTGACTACTACTAGTGCCACTATAGGCAACCTAAAATGTGGTTTGCTTATGGCGTTCAACATATTTTAAACTTTTCATTTTAATTTTTGTCTCACTAATTTTCACTAGAATAATGATAGTTGATCTTATCATCACATGCTAATGTTTGTCAGAAATTAAATTTACTTCTTGTGCACAATGTTTGTATTAGTAAAGGTCTTGACTTGGTAATTCTTTTAGTTTTTCTAATGGAGGTTTCTCAAGGCCCACTCTGCATAGTTATAATGAGGTTATAATTAGGGGAGGTATTGCGTGATGTCCCCCACTATATTTTTTCATTTGTGATCATGAGTATTCCAATATTGGTGGTACAAATGATAATTATGGTTTATTGTATAACTTTCTTTCTACTAAACCAAGGAGAATCTACTAATATTTTGCCATTCCAAACAACATAAGTGTTTGAATAATACATGCTAAGTGATGTAGAGACGTTTTGAGCACACACCTCAACTATTATTGTCCTACCACATTTGTATAGATGCATGCAACACATCAATTTCATAAATTGGTACAAATCAAGTGAAATTCAACTTTATTCTAACTTCACATGTTAAACTTGTATTTTGTGTAGGTCATTTTTGTCCATTTTTTAAAATTATAGGGAATTATTAGATACAAAGCTTTTGAATGCTTTCCCATATATTAATTTATTTTACATGCTGGCTTGAATTCCTGGTGCAATTCCACCATCTAATTCTTCAATCATTCATCTATTTGAATGTTTATATCATGCCCATGGAATCTTCTACGTGAATTAATATAACACAACTTACTACCTATGTAAACTCAAACTATTAGACCAGCCGTTTGGTTATGTGTATGAGATCATCCACACTTATCTATCCATCAAGACATGCAATTTTTTTATACTCATAGACATGCATCCCATCACCATAATTGTGGGACGTAGACTTGTATTTTATTAGGGTTTATGGTTTCATCCATCTAGACATGCAAAATTTTTCATGGTCACAAACTTCTAGAAACAATCTTGTTTCTCTAGATTGGGTTCATGGATTATTTGCTTGTAGCCCCCATGAGTGATAAACAAGGTATGAGAATACACCCTTCTTGCATTATAATGCATTTAATTTACATGTGTTAATTTACAACCTATAATTTAGAGATCATGGAGAACTTACTTTTCGAAAATAGCTTGCCTTAGCATAACTCTACTAGGCCTTGATTTCATTAAAGCTCTACCAAAGCTCTTAGAGTTTAAAAATAACATTTACATTTGCATTTCTCTTTCTTCTATCATAAATTTCAAATGCTCTGACTGAAAATTTAAGGACAAAGATGCTTCCATGTCACATTTTTTCCGAAATTCAACGTCATTTAATGGTATTCATGCGAATATTTTTTATTCACCAAATAACCATTGATATATAGGTTGACAATCAATGGCACTTTTCTCATTTTGGGCTTAGTTCTCTAGCTTAGCAGGGCTTCTAATCCTTCATCGTCACAAGCGTTATTAATATAAACCTACATAAAATCCTTGCTTTGTACAAACTCTCATGAACTTTTCTAGAGCCTCACACTTGCATGCTTTCAAGATAATAATCATATAAAATCCACTCATCCCCATAATTGCATGAAATCAAATCATTCCATACTCGTATACATATCCAAGGCTTTAAAACCTTGCAGGATTTATTATTAGCTCCAAAAGTCACATGCTCTCCCATGAGCAAAATAGTTGCATATTTTCAAAGCTTGAGCCTATTCGAGCCATGAGAGGGGAATTTTGTCCCATCATTAGTGAGCATCAGTAAGCCCTTTTCATGTTTAAATCGAGCCCTGCAACATCATCTTTTTCTTGGAATTTAATTCTCGCTAGTCATCTGGTATTTGCAAGAAATGTTCCTAGTATTATAGTGTGACTCAAAGTGATCCATAGTGACCACTATAAATCCGCATGAGACCATTATTTAGGCATTCAAGTATCATATGTTTCTATTAAAAATCACAAAAGTGAGCTGGATGGAAATCCACATCATTAATAGCCATAGTGAGTGCTATTTCTAGAGGTGTGGTTCATTATGAGTTTTCACTATCTCATACTTGTCATTTCAAACCAAAGTGATCAAGCCTTAATGTTTAATCACATTGGTCATAGCTATTTCATCTTTTGTCAACTAGCACAATCTAGTTAGCTTCCAATTAAATTGTCCAAAGTATAGGGTATAGAGCCATCTTCATGTGTTATTGGAAGTAAGCCCAAATATTTGTATATTTTTTGATTGACATCCAACCTAGAATCTTCCTTCACAATCTTTTACACTTGACAGCTACAAGTTGCAAGGAATTTCTCATGGTTTTTATGATAATATGTGAAGCTTCCAACATCAAAATTCTTGATATGGTGCATAGGCAGTGTTAGAATGAGACACTTTGATCAAAAAACAAGCACCATCTATATCATTGAACTTGATTGAATGAAAAACATTCTAGAGATAATAAGCTCAAAGAAACTTCATGAGTTTGCTCAATCCTCGCTAGACTTCAAGCTGTCTCCTCTTAGTGGATTGTTGTTGGTGGACTAGTAAATTGCCTTAATTTCTCTCATGACATGATTTGAGACTTATCTCTACCCTTGGAATGTAGCGTGTCAGGGGTGGGGGCTTGAGATCCCATGGATTTTAAGGGTAGATGGAGCACTATGACAACAATTTAATGGTGGTGCTTAATTTGGAGGAAGAGCTGAGTCATGGGTTGATGCAATTTTTGGTCGACAATACAAAAGGGAGACATGAGTTTTTTGTGTCCCTAAGACAAAAGAGAGTAGCATGATGGCACATAGATATGAGAAGATGGAGGCTATAACCTATTTTAGTGTAACGTCTCACAATTATTGGATTAAATCAAAAGTTTTGAGTTCTTCCAATGGCCATAAGCACTTAGCATGGTTAATATATTATAGGTATAGAAGTTGATTTATTCTAACAATATTTTTTATCTTGAATGCAGAACCATAGTGTTTTAAGCCCATTCATGATGTTGGGCAATAAAAAATTTTAAGCAAAAATGTTGCAACCAAGCTCTCAATGATATCAAAGAATCAAATGAACTCGCCATTTTTGTCATCTAGTGAACACAGTCTGATGTTGATTCTCAAGATATTCATTGATAGGCTATTTGTAGCTTATTGCCATCTTTAGGTAGGCATCATAGTGCTATAAAATAAAAAGTTTGCTTCTCATTAAGACACATGTGATCCTTAGATATATTATGATCCAACGGTTTTGATGAAAAGCATTTTTCTATCTAAAAATGCTTAAAGGATGTCCTTTTTTTATATGTTCTTGCCAATACTTAGCATGTGTGGGTGTGAAAACCATTGGTTCAGCCCGTGGGTATGTTTTATGTCAATATATACCAACACTAAAGAGTGTCGGTATATATTGACATTAACATAATCTTGGTATATACCAACACTAAGAGGCTTATGTCAAGGAGGGAAATAATAATGGTGGCTATTTTAGATGTTTCCCCCTTAGAAGAGCTTAATTTGGACGTTTTTTCCATGATGCATGACATAACGATTCAAGGGAAAATGAGAGGAAATGTCACATCAATAGTAGAGAAATATCACCATCAATGGTTCTCAAGGCTAGGGGAAATTGATAGCAGAAGTGAGAGAGGAAAAGAGAGAGGAGTGCACATGATATAGCTACTTGTACACTAAGTTGTATTGAACATGAACATGAAGATATTCATGTGAGCCCCTTAGGATTAGGGTTAGGGTTTTCCCCTAATGCCAGAGAGAGAGAGAGAGAGGGGATTATCCATGCTAAAGAATTATGAAATGGATGGACTTACCTATATGGCAATAGCCTGGCCAAAGGCTATTGGGAAATCAAAAGTGTGTGTTTAGATTAAAAATTCCCATCGATATTTGAGCCATACAATTAATTCCATCAATTGGATAAAAAGTAAAAAAACAGGGAACATACAAGGAAAAACTATTTGAGACATCTAAGTTGAAAAATTCAACAACTAGAGTTTGCAAAATTTGTGAAGAGAGTGGGAGAGAAGTAAGGCATCTCACTTACAGCTTTCTCACATACACAATAGGGGAATACACACAAAGGTGGAGGCTGAAAATGGCTTTCCTCTTCTTAGTTGTGAAAGCCAAAAGAACTCTCTCTTAGTACAAAAGCAATAGGTGAACCCTATATGTGGGTCTCAAACCAAACTAAGCTAACCTAGGTGGCATACTAACTGAGCCACTAACTAGAGTACATAAAGATAGCTGTCATCCAGTTATTATTCATGGGCGGTGTACCAACTGCATCTGCAGCTAACAAGTCAGTGACATAAATGCACAACGGTCACCCTGGCATAGCACGAGTGGAGCTTGATATCTCAACACTCCCCCTCAAGCTCAATCCCAATTCCTACACACCAAGCAAGTCTTTGAACTTGCACAGCTTCTCTACGCCCAATGCCTTTGTAAATATGTCAACTACTTGATCCTCTGTGCTGACGTAAACTAGATCAATAAAACCTACTAGAACCTTCTCCTACACATAGTGATAATTCACCCCAATGTGCTTTGATCTAGCATGATAGACTGGGTTATTTGCCAAGTGTATACTGCTCATGTTGTCACAATAAATGACAACTGGCCCATCTGTAGACTGATGCATATCATAAAGTAGCTTATGCAACCAAGGTACCTCACATGCAGTCATTACTGCACCCCTGTACTCAGCCTCTGTACTCGACAAGGCAACTGTAGGCTGTTTCTTGCTGCTCCAAGTGACTGCACCACTCCCAAAAGAGAACACATATCCACTGGTAGAAATACTACCATCCCAATCAGCATCAGTGTATCCATGCAACTGTATCTGAACCCCAGTCTCATAAAATAGTCCATACTACAATGTGTACTTCACATACCTCAGTATGCATCTAGTGTTGGGATATCTCAAGGTGTATGCCTCAGGCACACCTTATGTTTCTATGTGTGAGTGCTAGAGGCATAGTTAGGTGCCCATAAGCACATTAGGTGGTGGAGAGCCACATAGGATGATTGAGAGAATGTAGGAGCAGATTGAGGAGATGATTGTGGAGCTCTGAAGTCATCAGTGATGTCAGTGAGCATGTATGAGGTGCCTACTTAAGGACCTCACTCTTCTTCATTCTACAAGCAAGTAATGCAAGTATTCTGAGTTTGTGTCCACTCTTTCCTTTCCTTTCAATTTCCCAACATGGTATCAGAGCCCTTTGATCCTCCTTGAGCCCATTTCTGCCACATCATCATCTTCTTCTTCTTCTTCTTCACCATCTCTCCCTCTTCTTCCCAAAGTTTGCTTAAGCTTGTTCTCCTCTGGTTCTCAGCCATTTCCCACGTCCTTCCTGCTGGAGATCCATCTCAAAAGGGCGAACCCCTGGCTGAGAGGAATTGAAGAAAGGCGCGCCCGTTTCGTCGCCATTACATGAAAGTCGTCGACTGTCTCTTCTGCGTTTTCTCTTAGCACACTACATCTTTCTCTAATTCCTTTCAGGGGGAGTTAGTCCATCCTAGAGCTATCCTGTGCTGAAATATGAGCAACAATGGCTACATATTCAAGGAGAAAACAGTGAAAAACCAGTCGTTTTTGAAGGGGAAAGCTATGGCGACCTGACGCATTTTTGCACCTCTACTTCCCAGAGGACCTTCTGTGGTATATCAGCTCTCTTTTGCCTCAAAAACCCCCTTTTCCTTTGCTCTGAAGAGTAAGCTACAAGCCCTCCAAGTTCAGTCTTTTGGTTTTGACAGTTTTGACAAGCTTTTGAAGATGATGCTACATAAAATGCTACTCTAGCATTTCTGGTTTTTTGAATCTTTCAATAACTTCAGTACAAGTGTGGCTTCAGTTTTGTTTTGAATTACTAGACTTGGTTTTGATTGGAAAGTATTTATTTTACCCACTTCTATGAAGCATGTAAGAAGAAGCATCATTGATTGAATATTGGTCACTAGTCTTTGCTACATCAAGTGCTCATATTTTGGAAGCCTTTTAGTTTTTTTTTTTGCCTTGTAAGAGAGATAAACACTGCCCAATATCTGGGTTAGACCCTCTCATGGCTACCCTATTGAATCTAGAGAAGTTCAATGGAAAGGGCTTCCACACATGGCAGATGAAGGTGAAATTTGCATTAATGAGGGAGAACTTATGGGGACTTGTCAAACCTACTCCTACCCCTTCTTCTATGGCCTCCAATGCTGGAGAATCCTCAACTCCGACATGACCGGCAAGGGATCCAGCTAGAGAAGAAAAAGCATACGGTATCATTGCTCTTGCTTTAGGAGATGATTATATTCACCATATCTCTGACTGGGAGTCTCCTTCGGAAGCTTGGCAGAAGCTTGACATGATTTTTGGTGCTAGCTCTCACATCTCTAAACTATCACTTAAAATCTCTTTCTTTGAATTGAAGATGGCTAGTGGTACTACTTTGGCAGCTCATGTCAACTATATGCGGAGTCTTATGACTCAGCTTGCTTCTATCAACTCTCCTATTACTCCAGATGATGCTATGGCAGTGTTACTTAAGAGTATGCCTGAAGATTATGATCACATAGTTAGCACTTTGAAAAATCTTCCTAATCCTAATCTTGAAGGTATTATCTCTGCTCTCCAAGAAGAAGAAAGGCATATGGAGCTCAGGAAAGGCAATGACACTGTTTATGTTGTAAAAGTCCAGAAGGGTAAGTATACCCCTTGCAATCACTGTGGAAAGACAAATCACCTTCCAAAGGACTGCTTCAAAATTAATCCATGCAAGCACTGTGGCAAGAACAACCATAATGAGAAGTTTTGCAGAGCCAAAGCAAAGACAGAAAATGCAAATCTACTTTCAGTTAATGAGCCTCCACAAGATGAGGCATCCTTTGAAGATTATGCATTTTAAAACATCTCTATGTATGCTCCAGATCTCTCTTTTTATGTCAAGGTACTCAGCCTGGATAGTCCTCCAAAATGAATGAAATAAACTATTGTGTTTTGTGTGTTTTGTAAACACCTCTGGTCACCTTATGATGTAGGCCATGTGTATGTTTTGTTCCATGGTACCTCCTGCAGACATTGTGTGCATGTACATGCAGGGGAGACAACCATGGGAAGGTCTTTTTGTATCCCTTTTTGTTTACCTTACACCCATGGGAACCCTTGCTAGCATGAGAACCTAGCCATAGATTTATCCTTGACCACCATGAGATGGCATGAGAAACTATGAGACTAGATGTATCCTTGACATAGCCTGAGGCATTCCCTTAGAGGGGGGGTTTGTTGGGATATCTCAAGGTGTATGCCTCAGGCACACCTTATGTTTCTATGTGTGAGTGCTAGAGGCACAGTTAGGTGCCCATAAGCATAGTTAGGTGGTGGAGAGCCACATAGGATGATTGAGAGAATGTGGGAGATGATTGTGGAGCTCTGAAGTCATCAGTGATGTCAGTGAGCATGTATGAGGTGCCTACTTAAGGACCTCACTCTTCTTCATTCTACGAGCAAGTAATGCAAGTATTCTGAGTTTGTGTCCACTCTTTCCTTTCCTTTCAGTTTCCCAACATCTAGCCGCATCGAAATGCGGTTTCCTTGGAGCCTGCATAAACTAACTTACCAACCCAACAGCATAGCTCAAATCTGGCCTGGTAATAGTCATATAAATCAAACTTCCTACTATGCATCAATACATAGTAGGGTCTTCCAGAAACTCAACTGCATCTGCACTCAGCTTCACATTCTGCTCCAAAGGAAGTGAAATAGTCAGGATGAACAGCATGGACATAACCTGGTGGGCTCCATATAGATCTCTTCTTGCAATTCACCATGCAAGAAGGCATTCTTTACATCCATCTGATGTAAAGGCCATCCCGTTGATGTAGCCATACCAATGACTACTCTTACGGTTGCCATCCTTGCAACCAGACTGAATGTTTCTTTATAATCAATGCCATATGTCTGTGCATACCCCTTGACAACTAATCTTGCCTTATATCTGTTCACAGAACCATCTGCATTGTGCTTCACCTTATAAACCCACTTGCAACCAATTGCATTCTTGTCTTTAGGCAAATGCACCAATTTCCATGTAACATTTGCTTCCAAGACATCCATTTCTTCATCCATGGCTTTCTCCCATTTTCTTTTCCCATGGCTTGCTTAAAAGAAGTGGGTTTTGGTTCATGTATCACTTTGACCATATAGGCATAGTGAATGGATGTAAATCCATCATATTTCAACCTATCCACAAGATACTTAACTCTGGTAGACCTACACAAAATAGGCTCACTACTAGGTGCTCTCAAAACATCCCTTGTCTTCCTTACTCCAGGTGTAACAACAGAAGGAATACCCAACTCATCATCAAGGCTCTGTTCTGAGCCATGGATTCACCATCTGCATAAGAGTGACCTGCATTCACATCAAACATGGGCTGATCTACTTTCTCTTTTCCTTTTTATGATACTTGCATACCACTATCTGCATTGCTTTGAGGAGATCCTCCTGATCTCAATCTGCCTGTCCATGGCAAAGTATGTAAATCACTGATAGAGGACACTACAGGTCCACTAATATTTTGTGATTGTTGCGGTGAATTCTGTGTAGCATTACCATTTTGTACATCTACATCATCAATCACATTTACTGGTTTATACCAGCTGCTCATGTCATCAAAAACATCTCTGTAGCATCTATACCCTTTTTGCTATAGAGAATAACCAATAAAGATGCACTTCTCAGCTTTTGGATCCAACTTGGATCTCAACTCATCTGGCACATGAACATAGGCAATGCAACCAAAAAATTTCAAATGAGAAATATTTGGTTTGCTACCAGTATACCTCTCCTCTGGCATCATGCCATGTATTGCTGCAGTGGGAGTCTTGTTCATTATGTAGACTGTTGTAGCAATTGCTTCAGCCCAATAATAATCTGGCAGGTCTTTTTTGTTGAGCATGGCACGAGATACCTCTCCAATATGCATGTTTTTCCTTTCTGCAAGTCCATTTTGCTGTGGGGTAAGACTGCATAAATATTGTTGCTTTATGCCATGCTCCTGCAGGAACCTTGCAAACTCATTTGAGAGGTACTCTCCCCCTCCATCTGACCTTAGGCATTTTATTTTAGGCCTATTTCTTTCTCAACCATAGCTTTAAAAGCTTTGAAATGCCCAAACACTTCACTTTTCTTTTTCATAAAATACACCCAAACTTTTCTACTGTAGTCATCAATAAAAGTGACAAAATAATGACAGCCTCCAATAGATGCAGCTTTAGTAGCCCACACATCAGAGTGGATTAATTCAAATGGCATCTTACTCTCTTGCACATGTCTAGGAAATGGTTTCCTTGCCTGTTTTCCAAATTGACAGGCTTCACATACCTTATGCATTTCTGCAACCTTGAACTTAGGCAATCCTACAATAATATTTTGGGCCTGCATTAATTTAAGTCATTGTACACTAACATGACCATTCCGTTTATGCCAGATATCAATATATGCAACTACACTGATCCCATGTGACAAACATTGCTGCACTCAATTCAGGCATGTCCGCATCCAACATAAACATCTTGCGCTTCTTCTTCCCTTTTGCTATCAATCAACCTTTATTTTTCATATCCTCAACAAAGCAATCATGAGTATTAAATCTGACTGCAAGCCCTGCTTAACCATTTGACCAACAGAAACTAGGTTCTTGGTGGTATTCGGGACATGAAATACATTAGACAAGTATTTCTTTTTCCCATCCTACATAGACAAAGGAATTTTACCAATCTGCACAATAGGATGTGCAGTATCATCACCAGTCTCCACAAATCCTAGTCTTTCCATTTTCCTTGCATCCTGCATCCATTCTACATGACCTTGCTCATTGCCACAGATTTTTGGCTTCTTAGGAGACTGTGCCTCATCTATTTTGGCTTTTTCCATGCTCTCGTGAGTTTTTTGATCTTCTTTGGTAGTGCTAAAGACCTTTTGGCTCTTTGGTTTTCATCCACCCAGACCATAGTTTCATCTTTTCTTTGTTTAGGTTCGCTATTGGGCACTCTGGACTTTATGGATGGACAAGAACTGCAAAGTCTTTAGTGATCCTACATTTTACTTGTTTGATTTTTTAAATCATTCTCTGCAAAAATATTTCTTTGATTGCTTGCAAACGTGCTGCATAGATCATGATGTATATCTAGCATACACTGAGATTTTCAGCAGATATAATTTGGGCTGCCTCATTTTGAGGTCGCTACTCTTGTAATATAATTAATCAAAAGTTTTCACTTTTAAAAAAAAATGTGTGTGTGTGTGTGTGTGTGTGTTTGCGTGAAAATAAGATTAATTATTAAGCTAAATTTGTGTGTGTGTGTGTGTGTGTGTGTGTACATGGCACACCTCCAAAACCACAACTCAAAACCAAGTCAACCTAAAAATTTCAAAAGTCAGGCCTAAGCATCCATGAATTTTAGGAAAGTGCTATGATCTGTCAGTATATATCAACTTCAG